>NC_060190.1:66179868-66479868 GCF_021184085.1 Oncorhynchus gorbuscha | reverse complement strand
CTACCCTCGGCCTGGGACGGTGAGTGACGTGCTGAGGGTGATAAACAAACACACATATTCATAAATTCAATAAATGACCACATTTAACATGGCTGGTTCTGCTCTCTTTCTAAACCCAGTGTCCCGGAGGTACGTTCACCCCCAACATGAAGTCCACTAAGGATTACCCAGACGAGGTGATTAACTTCATGCGGAACCACCCCACCATGTATAACACTGTGTACCCAATACACAAGCGCCCCCTGGTGGTCCGGAACAACGTGGACTATGAGTTTACCACCATCACCGTGGACCAGGTGGCTGCTGCCGATGGGAGCTATGAGGTCCTATTCCTGGGGACAGGTCAGTGCACTGAGTCCCTGCCTGCTGATTGATTTGATAGTCTTGTTATTATAAGTGTGTGTTCACAACTGTGATAGATTCAGAAAAAAAACTATAATTTGGGGGAAGTATTTTGTTCGAATTTTGGTCAAAGTGCTTGTCTTCTCAAAGACGAAAGAACACAGCCTACAGTACTATTTTTATGGAAAGGGTGGAGTTACTGTAATTTGTTTGAATGTACGGTAATACTACCCTGGTCATCGTCTGGCAGTACTTCACACAGCCCGTCCCTATGGCCGTAAATCATGGTGTGGTTCAGAGGGTGGGAGCTGGAAGACCCTACAGTTGATGACTGTACTGTGCTCACTCAGCCTGGTGATGAATGGCTCCTGTAGACCACTGTACAAGACCGGGGGATCCTCCTACACTCCTATTCCCCTAAGGACATTTGAGTAGAGTAGAACCTGATCCTCTGAGTCTAGAGTAGGGTAGAGGTTAACCTGATCACTCCTCTGGATCTGGTCTGGAGTAGAGGTTAACCTGATCACTCCTCTGGATCTGGTCTGGAGTAGAGGTTAACCTGATCACTCCTCTGGGTCTGGTCTGGAGTAGAGGTTAACCTGATCACTCCTCTGGGTCTGGTCTGGAGTAGAGGTTCATCTGATCACTCCTCTGGATCTGGTCTGGAGTAGAGGTTAATCTGATCACTCCTCTGTGTCTGGTCTGGAGTAGAGGTTAATCTGATCACTCCTCTGGGTCTGGTCTGGAGTAGAGGTTAACCTGATCACTCCTCTGGGTCTGATCTGGAGTAGAGGTTAACCTGATCACTCCTCTGGATCTGGTCTGGAGTAGAGGTTAACCTGATCACTCCTCTGGATCTGGTCTGGAGTAGAGGTTAGCCTGATCACTCCTCTGGATCTGGTCTGGAGTAGAGGTTCATCTGATCACTCCTCTGGATCTGGTCTGGAGTAGAGGTTAACCTGATCACTCCTCTGGGTCTGGTCTGGAGTAGAGGTTAACATGATCACTCCTCTGGATCTGGTCTGGAGTAGAGGTTAACATGATCACTCCTCTGGATCTGGTCTGGAGTAGAGGTTAACATGATCACTCCTCTGGATCTGGTCTGGAGTAGAGGTTAACATGATCACTCCTCTGGATCTGGTCTGGAGTAGAGGTTAACATGATCACTCCTCTGGATCTGGTCTGGAGTAGAGGTTAATCTGATCACTCCTCTGGATCTGGTCTGGAGTAGAGGTTAACCTGATCACTCCTCTGGATCTGGTCTGGAGTAGAGGTTAACCTGATCACTCCTCTGGGTCTGATCTGGAGTAGAGGTTAACCTGATCACTCCTCTGGATCTGGTCTGGAGTAGAGGTTAACCTGATCACTCCTCTGGGTCTGATCTGGAGTAGAGGTTTACCTGATCACTCCTCTGGGTCTTCAGACAGGGGGACGGTTCAGAAGGTAATTGTCCTGCCCAGAGATGACCTGCAGACTGAGGAGCTGGTGCTAGAGGAGGTGGAGGTGTTCAGGGTGAGTCTCTCTTTCTCTCTTCTCCTGTTCTTCCTCTCTCTCCCTCTACCTTTCCCTCTCTTTCTCTTTCATGTTCTCGCTCTCCTTATTTTACCTCTCTCTCTCTCAGTAGTATCTTTCCATTTTTGTCAACTCATTCCTCATGTAAGAAACATTTTTTCTGTAGAACATCGTTCCAACTTTTATTCTTCTCTTACATTTCAGGTGCCAACTCCCATAACCACCATGAAGATTTCCTCCAAAAGGGTTAGTTGAACATTCCCCAGTCTGATGGTTCAGTGCACACACATTCAGAATTCCCTTCCTGTAAAATATCACATAAATCACTGCAGAGCTTAAACAGTGAATGCCGAAGTCTGGATGATGCTATGCCGACATTTTCCAATTGGTCTCCATTCCTCGCTCTGTCTCTCCTTCTCTTCCTCCCTACAGCAACAGCTGTATGTGGGCTCAGTGTTGGGTGTGACCCACCTGGCCCTCCATCGCTGTGACGTGTACGGGGAGGTGTGTGCTGACTGCTGCCTGGCCCGGGACCCCTACTGCGCCTGGGACGGAAAGTCCTGTACCCGCTACTCCGCCTCGCAGAAGAGGTGAGTACCAACAGAGTGTGTGTGTGTGTCTTTGTGTGTGTGTTGCTCATGTTTAGGGGAAGGAACCTTTGCCAAATGCCAATACAATGTTCTCTCAACATTGTCTCTACACACCCCTCTTTAATTATATTTTGACATTTATTGCAGACTTGCAGTTTGTAGAACGTTTTGTAGTTAACCTCTTTATTTTTGGGGAATGTTGATCTGACCCCTCTAGGCGCAGCCGTCGACAGGATGTAAAGTATGGCAACCCAATCCGCCAGTGCAGAGGCTATAACTCCAATGGTGAGCTGACAAGAACACTCTAACGTACCTCAAATAGACACTCTAACAGCACTGAGGTTACCATTCAGTTTCACAGCAGCAGTATCCAATAACATCACATGTGTATAATATTGTGAAAGGGGAATGTGATTTTGACAGAGGACATGATTTTGTCAATTCTACTACTGTGCTACTTCACTAACTGTTGAGCAGTATTTTTGAGCAGTAAATTGACTGATTTGGTCTGAGGAAATACATGCATGTGATGTCATGATGCTTATGCTTTGCTGCAGCCAATAAGAACACGCTGGAGATGGTGCAGTATGGGGTGGAGGGCAGCACTACGTTCCTGGAGTGTCAGGCCAGGTCCCCTCATGTGTCTCTCAAATGGCACCTGCAGAGGGAGAACAGCGACAGGAAGAAAGAGGTGAGTCAGGAACTCTCATCCCACTGCAGCTGTACTGTACTCTACTGCATTGACTCTTATACAGCCTGCCTTCGAAACAGGCTGATTATCAGACAAATGACTACTTTATTATTTAACAATATGGCCTGCTGTTTATGGAAAATGATTGCTGTATGAATGCAATGATAAATGAATGATATCTCCCTGCTGTCAGATCCGCTCTGAGGGCCGGACACTAAAGACAGAGCAGGGTTTGCTGCTGCGTTCCCTCCAGTCATCAGACAACGGCGTCTATCAGTGCACAGCCACAGAGAAGAACTTCAAACACACGCTGGTCAAGCTACAGCTGGTGGTCCTGTCCAGCCGCACGGTCAACAGCATCCTGTTAGAGACAGGCAGCCCAGCCCTGCCACACCTCCAGTCCAGCCCTTGGACCCCCAGTGCGGGTCAGTACAAGGACCTGCTGACCATCCTGAGCCAGCCAGAGATGGGCCTGATCAACCAGTACTGTCAGGACTACTGGCAGCTGGGAGAGGGCAGTCCGGGGGACCCCATGCTGGCCGTTGGCAAGGCCAAGGAACTGAAGGAGCTGAAAGAGCAGAAGAAGCCCCGCAACCGCCGGCATCATGACGATGAGGATGAGCGTGAGGACGATGACGATGAGCACACCACCCCAGCCGAAACATGAGGCCATAGGCTTATACCACAGGCCACACACTACCCCAACACCCGACCCCCGACCCCTTGTCCCATCTGCTCTCTCCCTCTCTGCACAACCCTACAAAAATGGGAAAGACTTCAATCAAAGGATTAAAAAGGTAATGATCAATAGCGATAAGAAAGAGAAACCACTACAAGCAAACAACAAACAGGTTCTTCTTAACTGTTAAAAAGATACACAGTATTTATTGTAGGTTGTACATAGTAAGATTCTGTGGATTTCTTTGTACTTAAATACAAAACAAGGCTTTTTTGTGCAAATCTGTGCAAATCTGATTGTTATTATAATGATATTATTGTTGGTAGTGTTATTGTTTATTACAAATGGTGTTATTACATTGCAAAAAATCTTTATGTTCTGTATTTTGGATGAAGCGCAGCAACACATCGAAAGGACATTTGAAAGTGTAAATATCTACAGCTGAATGGACTGATAAGAATGCTTTCAAAAAGATTTTGTTAATTTGGCTCCGTGTTGGATCATTCCACTGCTGGCAGTATGCAGTCTGAGGTGGGAGGAGTCAGATCACTGATGTGTGATGAACCTCCCCCAAAGACATGATGGACAGTTGATTCCCACAGCCAATGAATTATAAGGATGTCACTTCAAGGCACTTCATTGGACACGCAGATAGATGAGGAAATGCCGATACGAGGCTGCAGCTTTGAGTTTGTCCCACGGCCACAGACAGACACGAGAGTGAAAGGCCTTGTGGGAAATGAGGCCCTCCTCTTCCTTAGCCAGCCTAACTGACCTAACAGGGGTGAAACAAGACTTGACCCCAAATTCCCTCAAGTATTTTCTACTCTTCCAGAAGCTGATGAGGGGTGCCTGTGTGTTCTGTGGTCCAAGCTTTCTTTCAACCCCATTTGTTATATTTACATTGATATTGCCAGTCTCTTCCAGAACTAGTTGCTGTGGACTTTTTGTGTGTATATGTAGTATATGTAAATATGACATCTCAATGTTGTACCCTTGAGGCTGTGATAGTTAAAATAAACGTTTTGGGGGATGGGGTAGAAATAACATTGACTTTCCTTTGTACACCATTGTTCAATTGAGATTAGAATTTCAAGCAGGCCGCTACATAATTTGTGACAATTTGATTTTGCACAATTACTACAAGAGATAAAGAAATCTCTTAGTCTCCAAACTAATCCATAAGTATACTGGTTTGCATTCCAGCCTAAACCTATTCTCCTTATGGGGTCAGTTGTTTCATATGAATTGTGCTAAACATTTCTAAACTCATCCAATCCTACCATGTAGTTTCCAATATCACAGCTCTCCTTGTAATATATATACCCTTAGTCCACATTGTTTTACGTCAGATAGCGCAACAATTTTGCCTGCACTGATTGGCGGTTGAGGGACGAGCGTAGGAGTGACTCCACCTGACGTAAGACAATGGGTTAGTCCATGGAAGTCACTAAAGGGAAAGTGCGCAAAGACTGTTTTAAAAATGAAAGTGTAACATGTTGGAGAGGGTTACTATAGGTTGGTCAGAGCTGTTGTCCATCTCCTACAGAAGGTAAATGTTACACAACTCTCACTAAAGAGTTTATTCATCTTCTCTGATCAGCTGTTGTTGATGGTATTCTGCATGAAAATGACTCCGTGTCCATGTACAACTCTATGTATATAGCTACAGCCACTAGAATGATCTGCTCTTGACCACAGGAAAACACATACCAAACTCTTTGGGACAGTGGCTTTCTCTCTTCTCTCTCTCTCTCTCTCTCTCTTCTCTCTCTCTCTCTCTCTCTCTCTCTCTCTCTCTCTCTTTCCCCTCTCTCTCTCTCTTTCTTTCTCTTCTCTCTTCTCTCTCTCTCTCTCTCTCTCTCTCTCTCTCTCTCTCTCTCTCTCTCTCTCTCTCTCTCTCTCGTTCTCTCTCTCTCTCTCTCTCTCTCTCTCTCTCTCTCTCTCTCTCTCTCTCTCTCTCTCTCTCTCTCTCTCTTCTCTCTCTCTCTCTCGTTCCCCTCTCTCTCTCTCTCTCTCTCTCTCTCTCTCTCTCTCTTTCTCTCTCTCTCTCTTTACCTCTCTCTCTCTCTCTCTCTCTCTTCTCTCTCTCTCTCTCTCTCTCTCTCTCTCTCTCTCTCTCTCTCTCTCTCTCTCTCTCTTTACCTCTCTCCTCTCTCTTTACCTCTCTCTCTCTCTTTACCTCTCTCTCTCTCTCTCTCTCTCTCTCTCTCTCTCTCTCTCTCTCTCTCTCTCTCTCTCTCTCTCTCTCTCTCTCTCTTTACCTCTCTCTCTCTCTCTCTCTCTCTCTCTCTCTCTCTCTCTCTCTCTCTCTCTCTCTCTCTCTCTCTCTCTCTCTCTTCTCTCTCTCTCTCTCTCTCTCTCTCTCTCTTCTCTCTCTCTCTCTCTCTCTCTCTCTTTCTTTCTTTCTTTCTTTCTTTCTTTCTTTCTCTTCTTTCTTTCTTTCCAAAAAGTTTTTTGTTGTTGTTGCATATTTCAAATATATGCATCTTTGGCTAATTTTTGGTATGGGTTATTTAGGAAAAATCACTTAGTATGACATAAAGCACAGTTGATGTTATTGTAATGATTTGTGTAAACGACTATTTCTCCTTTCTCATTGATGTTGCTGACTAATAAATTAAAGCTCTATATTTTATAAAAACAGAAATCATTTTTATATTCATATGGTGCATGGATAACTATACTGAACAAAAATATAATGCAACGTGCAACAATTTCAAAGCTTTTACTGAGTTACAGTTCATTTCAGGAAATCAGTCAATTGAAATAAATTCATTAGGCCCTAATCTATGAATTTCACATGACTGGGAAAACAGATATCCATGTGTTGCTCATAGATACATTAAAAAAAGCTTCACAATGGGCCACAGCATCTCTGTGCATTCAAATTACCATCGGTAAATCCAATTGTGTTCGTTGTCCGTAGTTTATGCCTGCACATAACCCCACCGCCACCATGGGGCGCACTCTTCATAATGTTGACATGAGCAAACCACATGCCCACGCGATGCCATACACGTAGTCTGCGGTTGTGAGGCCAGTTGGACGTACTGCAAAATTCTCAAAAACGATGTTGGAGGCGGATTTTTGGTCGAGAAATGAACATTAAATTATCTGGCACAGATCTGCTGGACATTCCTGCAGTCACCATGTCAATTGCACACTCCCTCAAAATCATCTGTGGCACTGTGTTGTGTGACAAAACACATTTTAGAGTGGCCTTTTATTGTTCGCAGCACAAGGTACACCTGTGTAAGGATCATACTGTTTAATCATCTTCTTGAGATGCTACAGGTGCCAGGTGGATGGATTATCTTGGCAAAGGAGAAATGCTCACTAACAGGGATGTCAACAAATTTGTGCACAACATTTGAGAGAAATAAACTTTTTGTGCATACAGAATATTTCTGGGATCTTTTACTTCAGCTCATGAAACATGGGACCAACACTTTGCATGTTGCGTTCATATTTGTGTTCAGTGTATACACAGTACAGTAAGGTCACATAGACAGGTTTCGGGTCTCGTGCACTGGCCTCAACCCTTTATTGCATCAACTGATCCTAATTTGTTTAGTGGTTCTTACAATTGACGAAAGCTGAGTGCTGGAGTTGTCCTTCTTCCATCTCTCAGAGGACACACTGTGGATTAGGTTTTGTTACCATCTTCAGATTGAGGTCAATGAGATCTGTCAGGTGAAACTAAAGCCCTGTAAGTACCTTTGAGATCACACCCCTCAGTCTAGAGTTGGGTAGGTTACTTTCTAAATGTAATCCATTACAGTTACTAGTTACCTGTCCAATTGTAATCAGTCATGTAACTTTTGGATAACCCAAACTCAGTAAAGTATTCTGATTACATTCAGTAATTTTTATATCACTTTCCTTTTAAGAGGATTTAGAAGAAGACAAAAATCTATTGCAGGATAAATCAATGTTAAAGTTTACATGGCTGGCCATATATGGATGTTAAATTTAACTTTATGGGTTGGTTATGTAGGTTTCTTCAAACCCATCGCTTTCTACTACATATAATAATACGATTCAATTATATATTTACATTAAAAACCAAAGTCTATCAAAATTCCAGTCATTCTAATAAATGTTATACCCCTTGATCTTCAAGAATAGGACTTGGAAATATGGAAGTATAGATTAGCCACACTGTTTTACCTGAAAACAACCCCAAAGGTAAAGACTTATTAGCCAGCCCTACTCTGTTGATTCTGATTTTGTTGTCATGGAGAACTGATTGGGCTCATTGATTTGAGTTGGAAAATAAATGCTGCACTCATGGAATGGCATGCTTTGAGCACTACTGAAAAGGGGTATTTATATGTGAAAAATGAATGCCATATGCTGCATTTGCTACAGGCCTATTGTTTAACTTTTTGTTGGTGACACTTTGATATCTTGATAATATGCAGCTGTTTAAAGGGCAAATCCACAGATGAAACAATTACAAAACGATCACCCCACCTCTGTTTTGGTAAAAAGCTGAGGGATGGGCCTGGAGAAATGTAACCACTCTCAGATTAATAGACAGAGCTATGGATGCAAGGACTGACCTTCATCATACCAAAATGATTGTTTTAACCATGTTATGAGGTTATACAGTGTTTGTTTACATTTGCCACGTTTACAAACATTGGAGAAGAACAAGCTTATATTTATGGTTCTGATGGGGTTCGATAAGTTATATTCTTCAAGAATCAATGGGTATATATATATATACAGTGGGGCAAAAAAGTATTCAGTCAGCCACCAATTGTGCAAGTTCTCCCACTTAAAAAGATGAGAGAGGCCTGTAATTTTCATCATAGGTACACTTATAATAATAATAATAATAATATATGCCATTTAGCAGACGCTTTTATCCAAAGCGACTTACAGTCATGTGTGCATACATTCTACGTATGGGTGGTCCCGGGAATCGAACCCACTACCCTGGCGTTACAAGCGCCATGCTCTACCAACTGAGCTACAGAAGGACCATTTCAACTATGACAGACAAAATTATTTTTAAAAATCCAGAAAATCACATTGTAGGATTTTTATTAATTTATTTGCAAATTATGCTGGAAAATAAGAATTTGGTCACCTACAAACAAGCAAGATTTCTGGCTCTCACAGACCTGTAACTTCTTCTTTAAGAGGCTCCTCTGTCCTCCACTCGTTACCTGTATTAATGGAACATGTTTGAACTTGTTATCAGTATAAAAGACACCTGTCCACAACCTCAAACAGTCACACTCCAAACTCCACTATGGCCAAGACCAAAGAGCTGTCAAAGGACACCAGAAACAGAATTGTAGACCTGCACCAGGCTGGGAAGACTGAATCTGCAATAGGTAAGCAGCTTGGTTTGAGGAAATCAACTGTGGGAGCAATTATTAGGAAATGGAAGACATACAAGACCACTGATAATCTCCCTCGATCTGGGGCTCCACGCAAGATCTCACCCCGTGGGGTCAAAGTGATCACAAGACCGGTGAGCAAAACCACACGGAGGGACCTAGTGAATGACCTGCAGAGAGCTGGGACCAAAGTAACAAAGCCTACCATCAGTAACACACTATGCCGCCAGGGACTCAAATCCTGCAGTGCCAGACGTGTCCCCCTGCTTAAGCCAGTACATGTCCAGGCCCGTCTGAAGTTTGCTAGAGAGAACTTGGATGATCCAGAAGAAGATGGGGAGAATGTCAGATGAAACCAAAATATAACTTTTTGGTCAAAACTCAACTTGTCATGTTTGGAGGACAAAGAATGCTGAGTTGCATCCAAAGAACATGGGGGTGGAAGCATGGGGGTGGAAACATCATGCGTTGGGACTGTTTTTCTGCAAAGGGACCAGGACGACTGATCCGTGTAAAGGAAAGAATGAATGGGGCCATGTATTGCGAGATTTTGAGTGAAAACCTCTTTCCATCAGCAAGGGCATTGAAGATGAAACGTGGCTCGGTCTTTCAGCATGACAATGATCCCAAACACACCGCCCGGGCAACGAAGGAGTGGCTTCGTAAGAAGCATTTCAAGGTCCTGGAGTGGCCTAGCCAGTCTCCAGATCTCAACCCCATAGAAAATATTTGGAGGGAGTTGAAAGTCCATGTTGCCCAGCAACAGCCCCAAAACATCACTGCTCTAGAGGAGACCTGCATGGAGGAATGGGCCAAAATACCAGCAACAAGTGTGTGAAAACCTTGTGAAGACTTACAGAAAATGTTTGACCTCTGTCATTGCCAACAAAGGGTATATAACAAAGTATTGAGATAAACTTTTGTTATTGACCAAATACTTATTTTTCCACTATAATTTGCAAATAAATTCATAAAAAATCCTACAATGTGATTTTCTTGATTTTTTTCTCATTTTGTTTGTCATAGTTGAAGTGTAACTATGATGAAAATTACAGGCCTCTCTCATCTTTTTAAGTAGGAGAACTTGCACTATTGGTGGCTGACTAAATACTTTTTTGCCTCACTGTTTGTATATATATATATATATATATATATATATATATATATATATATATATATATATATATATATATATATATATACCCATTGATTATTTATATATACACTGCTCAAAAAAATAAAGGGCATATATATATATATATATATATATATAGTTTGGACACACCTACTCATTCCAGGGTCTTTCTTTATTTTTACTATTTGCTACTTTGTAGAGTAACAGTGGTAAAATACCACTATTATTCTACATTAAGAAGGAAATCAATTCCACAAATTAACTTTTAACAAGGCACACCTGTTAATTGAAATACATTCCCAGTGAAAACCTCACGAAGCTGGTTGAGGGAATGCCAAGACTGTGCAAAGCTGTTATCAATGCAAAGGGTTGCTACTTTGAAGAATTTCAAGTGTAAAATATAGTTTGATTTGTTTAACACTTGGTTACTACATGATTCCATATGCATTATTTAATAGTTTTGATGTCTTCACTATTATTCTACAATGTAGAAAATAGTCAAAATAAAGAAAAACCCTGGAATGAGTAGGTGTGTCCAAACCTCTGACTGGTCCTGTATATATAATGTTTATATAAGTCCAGAAATTGATGTAGCAACTACAGATTGCCCCTTTAAGTCTATCAAAGGTGTGAGAGTTTGAGCATGTGTCCATTAGGCCAATGGATTTGTATTTTTATCAGCATTAATTAGATTGGAATACATGTGGGGCTTTTATTGCTCATATGCTGCGATCTGCACTATGCAGCTGTTGCAAGAGCACATTTTTCACTGGCTGTCCACTGGTTTCAAAAACAATGATTAATAGGCAGCTTAAACGTCTTGAATTCAACCATTATTGGGTTCAAAAACACATTTAGATTTGTGAACAGCCATCCACAACAACCACAATCCGTAAACGACACCACTGCTGTCATCCTTACCTCCAAGCGTTTATTCAAGTTGGATAATCTTTGAATACCGACAGCAGTTGCACCATTGGAAGACATAGTATGGACTGTAGCCTACAAAAAGCCTAGTCCTGCGCCTTTCCCGTGATCCATCAAACACATTTGGTGTGTCATCATCGTGCTCTCTGACTTGTGGTCAGACTCGCTCAGGTGAACAAACTTAAACTTGCGCCTTTTTTCAATGCTGATTTGAATGTCACTGAGAAAACAGAGAAGTGTCAAATATTTGTTTGCGCAAACCTCCTTTCTGGATTTAAAAGTAATCCTCAAAGTAATCATCTAGTTTTTCAAAAGTATCTGTAATCTGATTACAATATTTTTGCCGGTAACATAGCGGATTACAGTTACCGTTTTTTTTTTATCCCTTACATGTAACAGATTACTGGCTGTCCACTGGTTTCAAAAACAACCCTGAAAACTCCACAACCAAATCAAATCAAATGTATTTATATAGCCCTTCTTACATCAGCTGATATCTCAAAGTGCTGTACACCCAGCCTAAAACCCCAAACAGCAAGCAATGCAGGTGTAGAAACACGGTGGCTAGGAAAAACTCTCTAGATAGGCCAAAACCTAGGAAGAAACCTAGAGAGGAACCAGGCTATGAGGGGTGGCCAGTCCTCTTCTGGCTGTGCCAGGTGGAGATTATAACAGAACATGGCCAAGATGTTCAAATGTTAATAAATTACCAGCATGGTCAAATAATATTAATCACAGTAGTTGTTGAGGGTGCAACAGGTCAGCACCTCAGGAGTAAATGTCAGTTGGCGATCATTGAGAGTATCTCAACCTCTCCTGCTGTCTCTAGAGAGTTGAAAACAGCAGGTCTGAGACAGGTAGCACATCCGGTGAACAGGTCAGTGTTAAATAGCCGCAGGCAGAATAGTTGAAACTGGAGCAGCAGCACGGCCAGGTGGAATGGGGACAGCAAGGAGTCATCATACCAGGTAGTCCTGAGGCATGGTCCTAGGGCTCAGGTACTCCGAGAGAGAAAGAAAGAAAGAAAGAGGGAATTAGAGAGAGCATGCTTAAATTCACACAGGACACCGGATAAGACAGGGGAAATACTCCAGATATAACAGACTGACCCTAGCCCCCTGACACATAATCTACTGCAGCATAAATACTGGAGGCTGAGACAGGAGGGGTCAGGAGACACTGTGACCCCACACGATGATACCCCCGGACAGGGCCAAACAGGCAGGATATAACCCCACCCACTTTTCCAAAGCACAGCCTTATATAGCACTAACTGAAGTTTATTTAGTGCTTTATCTGGGTAGCCGGAAAGTAGAGTATTGCAGTAGTCTAACCTAGAAGTGACAAAAGCATGGATTAATTTTTCTGCATCATTTTTGAACAGAAAATTTCTGATTTTTGCAATGTTACGTAGATGGAAAAAGCTGTCCTTGAAACAGTCTTGATATGTTCATCAAAAGAGAGATCAGGGTCCAGAGTAACGCCGAGGTCCTTCACAGTTATATTTGAGACGACTGTACACAACCATCAAGATTAATTGTCAGATTCAACAGAAGATCTCTTTGTTTCTTTGGACCTAGAATAACCCTGAGTATACAGTAGCCTCAGTGTTTTCCACAAGTGTGAGCTGAGTAATGTACAGTGTCTCCGGGAAGCCATCATTTTCTACATTTTGTTAAATTACTCCTTGCTGTCCCCAACATTTATTCTAAAAAAATGTTTTTTAATTATCCTTAGCAATCTGCACATAATGACTAAGAGAAAACAATTTTTTACATTTTAAATTTTTACAAATGTATTGAAAATTAAAACCAGAAAAACCTTATATACATAAGTATTAAGACCCTTTGCTATGAGACTCGAAATTGAGCTCAGGTGCATCCTGTTTCCATTAATCATCCTTGAGCTGTTTCTACAACTTGATTGGAGTCCACCTGTGGTAAACTGTATTGAATTGGAAGAACATCTCAGATCATAAACCAAGCCAAACTGAGAAATCGGGGCAGAAGGGTCTTGGTCAGGGAGGTGACCAAAACCCCAATGGTCACTCTGACAGAGCTCTGTGGAGATCAGGCCTTTATGGAAGAGTGAGCAGAAGGAAGTACATGACATGCCAGTACTTTTAAAGACTCTCAGACCATGAGAAACAAGATTCTCTGGTCTGATGAAATCAAGATTGAACGCTTTGGCCTGAATGCCAAGCATCACGTCTGAAGGAAACCTGGCACCATCCCTACAGTGAAGAATGGTGGTGGCAGCATCATGCCATAGCGATGTTTTTCAGTGGCAGGGACTGGGAGACTAGTGAGGATCAAGGGAAAGATGAACTGAGAAAAGTACGGAGAGATCCTTGATGAAAACCTGCTCCAGAGCGCTCAGGACGTCAGACTGGAGCAATGGTTCACCTTCCAACAGGACAACGAGCATAAGCACACAGCCAAGACAACTCAGGAGTGGCTTCGGGACAAGTCTCAGAATGTCCTTGGGTGGCCCAGCCAGAGTCCGGACTTGAACCCAATCGAACATCTCAGGAGAGACCTGAAAATAGCTGTGCAGCAATGCTCCCCATCCAAACTGACAAAGCTTGAGAGGACTGACTAAAGGGTCTTTTTATATACTGTATATTAGCAAACATTTCTCAAACCCTTTTTTTCTTTGTCATTATGGGGTATTGTGTGTAGATTGGTGAGGGGAAAAAACTATTTAATCCATTTTAGAATAAGGCTATATTTTAACAAAAAGTAGGGGTCTGAATACTTTCCGAAGGCACTGTATGTTGTAGTCTGTGTAGTCTTTTTAATTATAAGGTGACATCAGCTTTGCCATGAGAGGCACACTTCAAATAGAGTGAGTCTCTAAGAGTTAGACAATGAAGTCCACAGCAGTAAGTACCTCTGCACTGCTGTAGACCAGTGTTCTGTAGAACAATGGGAACTATAAGTGAGCTTCTCATTAACAAGCGATAGCATGATTCATTGTACACTGATCAACTGTACACCTTGTTTCCTATTTGTGTGAGAGCTCTCACCCCTAACCTCTTTCTACCTCACTTACTTACTACTTACTAAGGTATTTTACTCCTCATGGAACATAGGCCAGTGGATGAAGATGAAGATGTCTTTCTACCTCCCTCACTCTTATCAAGGCAGCTGAGGCCAGATAAGTACTTGAGCCGATGTGCATCTTCCGCTGAGCACAGCAAAGTCCTCCTAAACCTCTACCTAAAAAAGGTTAGGTCACTCATACGCCATGTACCCCTGCATCTCGTTCCCCCTGCCCCAGGAGTCTTCTGTCCTTGTGCCCTATTGGCCATCCCTGATCAGGTGGACAGAGGATGTCTAAAATCTTCTCTAAGACTTGAAAACACTCAATCATTTGCCTCTCCGGTGTTCGTTAAAAGCAGTTGACGTGGCATCTGCGTAGTTGACGACACCAGTCGGCCCTCTAGGTGATAAGCTAGGACGGGTTTCCCCTTTTATTTGGTTTTGAGCTGAAGCCGGGGTGTGAGCATGGGGGCCGGAGCGAGCGCAGAGGACAAGCACTCCAAAGAACTTGAGAAGAAACTCAAGGAGGACGCAGAGAAGGACGCCAGGACAGTCAAGCTGCTGCTTCTGGGTAATGTCTGCCTGTCTGGCCCTCTGGTCCTCTGGTCCTCTGCTCTGGGGAAGGGCCTGTGTGGAGGGTGGTTTATGGGGTGCCTCATCATAACCTGGTATCCAGACTATGTACTAAATGAGTCATAGGCTCTAAGGCCCTATGTGACTGTCCAGTGATTGAGTCTTATCTGGTCAAAGGTCTGTTGCTCGGGATGGCTTCCTTAGTATTTAATAGAAAGTGAAAAGGTTTTTTTCTTAAAAGCAACCTTTTGACACTAAGTGTGGAATCCCATGTTTATATTACTGAGTAAACTCTACTATACTCTTAGAAAAAAGGGGTTCCAAAAGGGTTCTTTGGTTGTCCCCACAGGATACCCTTTTAGGTTCTAGATCACACCTTTTATCCTAAGAGGGATAGGGATAGAGATAGTTCTGTCCTCTGTCATTTAACCTTGAGAGAGATGTGAAGATCATGTCCATAGTAGTCTCCTGTGGTGTTGAATAATGCAGGTGTGTAGACAGAGACAATGTTACCTTGTCTCTTCGTATTATATTGTTAATCATGCAGTTGCCCTAAACCAAATTGGATTGTAATTTAGACTTTACCAGCCTTGCAAACTCATTATTTTGTAATGATTTTGTCTTTATTGGGGATCAATCAAGGTAAATGTCAAAGCTAACAGAATTACTATGCCAAATACATTTACCCTCTTGTCGACATATGCTAAATTGACTGAAAATGCTGATATTCAGAGTCACTACATTTTGCATGAGCAACAACGGTGAAGCGAAGCATCCTTGGTCACTCTGCAGGAGCCCGAGGCTGTAGCTTATCCCCCCTGGCTTTCACACTATTGTTCTGAACACATTGGTAATTACTCAGCTCAAGCCCCTGGTAATCCTCAAACAACCATTGTTGCAGTACAGAAGTCTTAACCCCACACTACTGCACACACACCCTAACCTAATTACCCCAATGCAAACCTATTATAGCTCCACTGACCCCAACATCCACGCTTAACCGAACACCCTGCACCAATACTTCATAAACTAAGTCTTAGCAAGTATCTAGGGGACGACAGACAGACAGACAGACAGACAGACAGACAGACAGACAGACAGACAGACAGACAGACAGACAGACAGACAGACAGACAGACAGACAGACAGACAGACAGACAGACAGACAGACAGACAGACAGACAGACAGACAGACAGACAGACAGACAGACAGACAGACAGACAGACAGACAGACAGACAGACAGACAGACAGACAGACAGACAGACAGACAGACAGACAGACAGAAAACAACAAAAACAAGAGAGAGAGAGAGAGAGAGAGAGAGAGAGAGAGAGAGAGAGAGAGAGAGAGAGAGAGAGAGAGAGAGAGAGAGAGAGAGAGAGAGAGAGAGAGAGAGAGAGAGAGAGAGAGAGAGAGAGAGAGAGAGAGAGAGAGAGAGAGAGAGAGAGAGAGAGAGAGAGAGAGAGAGAGAGAGAGAAACAGACAGACAGACAGACAGACAGACAGACAGACAGACAGACAGACAGACAGACAGACAGACAGACAGACAGACAGACAGACAGACAGACAGACAGACAGACAGACAGACAGACAGACAGACAGACAGACAGACAGACAGACAGACAGACAGACAGACAGACAGACAGACAGTGGGAGGAAGACAGATAGTGGGAGGGAGGGAGGGAGGGAGCACTTTCATGTCATCATAAACTTGATTAGGACCACAACCTTGATTGTAGATTCCTGAGTTATAATAGACATGTAGTGAACACATGGAACACATGCAGATTGAGGTGGTTCTGTTGACAGAAGAACATTCAGCACAGCACTCTGTTGACACTGTCCCTGAGGGGCCTCAATACCTCATAGACCCTCTATTAGAGACTGAGATAGTGTGTGTGTCTCCCTGACATCGATCAATCAATCAAATTCATTATATAAAGTCCTTTTTACATAAGCAGTTACCCGGGCAACTAATAACCATGATGACTGTAGAGGGGCAGCAGGGTCAACTAATAACCATGATGGCTGTAGAAGGGCAGCAGGGTCAACTAATAGCTATGATGGCTGTCGAAGGGCAGCAGGGTCAACTAATAACCATGATGGATATAGAGGGGCAGCAGGGCAGATTAATAACCATGATGGCTGTAGAGGGGCAGCAGGGTCAACTAATAACCATGATGGTTATAGAGGGGCAGCAGGGTCAACTAATAACCATGATGGATATAGAGGGGCAGCAAGGCAGATGAATAACCATGATGGCTGTAGAGGGGCAGCAGGGTCAACAAATAACCATGATGGCTGTCGAGAGGGGCAGCAGGGCCAACTAATAACCATGATGGCTGTTGAGGGGCAGCAGGGTCAACTAATAACCATGATGGCTGTAGAAGGACAGCAGGGTCAACTACTGGCCATGATGGCTGTAGAGGGGCAGCAGGGTCAACTACTGGCCATGATGGCTGTAGAAGGGCAGCAGGGTCAACTTATAACTATGATGGATACAGAGGGGCAGCAGGGCAGATTAATAACCATGATGGCTGTAGAGGGGCAGCAGGGTCAACTAATAACCATGATGGCTATAGATGGGCAGCAGGGTCAACTAATAACCATGATGGCTGTAGAGGGGCAGCAGGGTCAACTAATAACCATGATGGCTGTAGAAGGGCAGCAGGGTCAACTAATAACCAACTAATAACCATGATGTATACAGAGGGGCAGCAAGGCCAATTAATAACCATGACGCCTGTAGAGGGGCAGCAGATGGTCCTTCTGTAGCTCAGTTGGTAGAGCATGGCGCTTGTAACGCCAGGGTAGTGGGTTCGATCCCCGGGACCACCCATACGTAGAATGTATGCACACATGACTGTAAGTCGCTTTGGATAAAAGCGTTTGCTAAATGGCATATACTATTATTATTATATTAGAAGGGCAGCAGGAGAGAATAATAACCATGATGGCTGTAGAGAGGCAGCAGGGCCAACTAATAACTATGATGGCCGACGAGAGGGGCAGCAGGGTCAACTAATAACCATGATGTCTGTAGAGGGGCAGCAGAGTCAACTAATAAACATGATGGCTGTAGAAGGGCAGCAGGGTCAACTAATAACCATGTTGTATACAGAGGGGCAGCAAGGCCAATTAATAACCATGATGGCTATAGAGGGGCAGCAGGGTCAATGACTAGCCATGATGGCTGTAGAGGGGCAGCAGGGTCAACTAATAACCATGATGGCTATAGATGGGCAGCAGAGTCAACTAATAACCATGATGGCTGTAGAGGGGCAGCAGGGTCAACTAATAACCATGATGGCTGTAGAAGGGCAGCAGGGTCAACTAATAACCATGATGTATACAGAGGGGCAGCAAGGCCAATTAATAACCATGACGCCTGTAGAGGGGCAGCAGGGTCAACTAATAACCATAATGTCTATAGAGGGGCAGCAGGGCAGATTAATAACCATGATGGCTGTAGAAGGGCCGCAGGAGAGAATAATAACCATGATGGCTGTCGAGGGGCTGCAGGGTCAACTAATAACCATGATGACTGTAGAGGGGCAGCAGGGTCAACTAATAACCATGATGGCTGAAGAGGGGCAGCAGGGCCAACTAATAACCATGATGGCTGTAGAGGGGCAGCAGGGTCAACTAATAACCATGATGGCTGTAGAGGGGCAGCAGGGTCAACTAATAACCATGATGGCTGTAGAGGGGCAGCAGGGTAAATTAATAACCATGACACCTGTAGAGGAGCAGCAGGGCCAACTAATAACCATGATGGCTATAGAGGGGCAGCAGTGTCAACTAATAACCATGATGGCTATAGAGGGCAGCAGGGTCAACTAATAATATGATGGCGGTAGAGGGGCAGCAGGGTCAACTAATAACCATGATGGCTATAGAGGGCAGCAGGGTCAACTAATAACCATGATGGCTGTAGAGGGGCAGCAGGGTCAACTAATAACCATGATGGCTGAAGAGGGACAGCAGGGCCAACTAATAACCATGATGGCTATAGAGGGGCAGCAGGGTCAACTAATAACCATGATGGATATAGAGGGGCAGCAGGGCAGATTAATAACCATGATGGCTGTAGAGGGGCAGCAGGGTCAACTAATAACCATGATGGCTATCGAGAGGGGCAGCAGGACCAACTAATAACCATGATGGCTGTTGAGGGGCAGCAGGGTCAACTAATAACCATAATGTTTGTAGTGGGACAGCAGGAGAGAATTATAACCATGATGGCTGAAGAGGGGCAGCAGGGCCAACTAATAACCATGATGGCTGTTGAGGGGCAGCAGGGTCAACGATTAACCATGATGGCTGAAGAGGGGCAGCAGGGTCAACTAATAGCTATGATGGCTGAAGAAGGGCAGCAGGGTCAACTAATACTCATGATGGATATAAAGGGGCAGCAGGGCCAACTAATAATCATGATGGATATAGAGGGGCATCAGGGCCAACTAATTAACCATGATGACTGTAGAGGTACAGCAGGGTCAACTAATAACCATGATGGCTGAAGAGGGGCAGCAGGGCCAACTAATAACCATGATGGCTATAGAGTGTCAGCAGGGTCAACTAATAACCATGATGGCTATAGAGGGGCAACAGGGTCAACTAATAATTTGATGGCGGTAGAGGGGCAGCAGGGTCAACTAATAACAATGATGGCTATAGAGGGGCAGCAGGGGAAACTAATAACCATGATGGCTGTAGAAGGGCAGCAGGGTCAACTAATAACCATGATGGATATAGAGGGGCAGCAGGGCAGATTAATAACCATGATGGCTGTAGAGGGGCAGCAGGGTCAACTAATAACCATGATGTCTGTAGAGGGGCAGCAGGGCCAACTAATAACCATGATGGCTATAGAGTGGCAGCAGGGTCAACTAATAACCATGATGGCTATAGAGTGGCAGCAGGGCCAACTAATAACCATTATGGCTGTTGAGGGGCAGCAGGGTCAACTAATAACCATAATGTCTGTAGTGGGACAGCAGGAGAGAATTATAACCATGATGGCTGTAGAGGGGCAGCAGGGCCAACTAATAACCATGATGGCTGTTGAGGGGCAGCAGGGTCAACGATTAACCATGATGGCTGTAGAGGGACAGCAGGGTCAACTAATAGCTATGATGGCTGAAGAAGGGCAGCAGGGTCAACTAATAACCATGATGGCTGTCGAGGGGGGCAGCAGGGCCAACTAATAACCATGATGGCTGTTGAGGGGCAGCAGGGTCAACGAATAACCATGATGGCTGTAGAGGGACAGCAGGGTCAAGTAATAGCTATGATGGCTGTTGAGGGGCAAGCAGGGCCAACTAATAACCATGATGGCTGTAGAGGGGCAGCAGGTTCAACTAATAACCATGATGGATATAGAGGGGCAGCAGTGTCAACTAATAACCATGATTGATATAGAGGGGCAGCAGGGCCAATTAATAACCATGACGGCTGTAGAGGGGCAGCAATTTCAACTAATAACCATGATGGATATGGAGGGGCAGCAGGGCCAATTAATAACCATGATGGCTGTAGAGGGGCAGCAGGGTCAACTAATAACCATGATGGATATAGAGGAGCAGCAGGGTCAACTAATAACCATAATGTTTGTAGTGGGACAGCAGGAGAGAATTATAACCATGATGGCTGTAGAGGGGCAGCAGGGCAAACTAATAACCATGATGGCTGTAGAAGGGCAGCAGGGTCAACAAATAACCATGATGGATATAGAGGGGCAGCAGGGCAGATTAATAACCATGATGGCTGTAGAGGGGCAGCAGGGTCAACTAATAACCATGATGGCTGTCGAGAGGGGCAGCAGGGCCAACTAATAACCATGATGGCTGTTGAGGGGAAGCAGGGTCAACGATTAACCATGATGGCTGTAGAGGGACAGCAGGGTCAACTAATAGCTATGATGGCTGAAGAAGGGCAGCAGGGTCAACTAATAACCATGATGGATATAGAGGGGCAGCAGGGCCAACTAATAATCATGATGGATATAGAGGGGCAGCAGAGCCAACTAATAATCATGATGGATATAGAGGGGCATCAGGGCCAATTAATAACCATGATGACTGTAGAGGTGCAGCAGGGTCAACTAATAACCATGATGGCTGTTGAGGGGCAGCAGGGTCAACTAATAACCATGATGGCTGTTGAGGGGCAGCAGGCTCAACTAATAACCATGATGGATATAGAGGGGAGCAGGAGAGAATAATAACCATGATGGATATAGATGGGAAGCAGGAGAGAATAATAACCATGATGGATATAGATGGGAAGCAGGAGAGAATAATAACCATGATGGATATAGTTGGGAAGCAGGAGAGAATAATAACCATGATGGATATAGATGGGAAGCAGGAGAGAATAATAACCATGATGGATATAGATGGGAAGCAGGAGAGAATAATAACCATGATGGATATAGAGGGGAAGCAGGAGAGAATAATAACCATGATGGATATAGTTGGGAAGCAGGAGAGAATAATAACCATGATGGATATAGATGGGAAGCAGGAGAGAATAATAACCATGATGGATATAGATGGGAAGCAGGAGAGAATAATAACCATGATGGATATAGTTGGGAAGCAGGAGAGAATAATAACCATGATGGATATAGATGGGAAGCAGGAGAGAATAATAACCATGATGGATATAGAGGGGAAGCAGGAGAGAATAATAACCATGATGGATATAGATGGGAAGCAGGAGAGAATAATAACCATGATGGATATAGATGGGAAGCAGGAGAGAATAATAACCATGATGGATATAGATGGGAAGCAGGAGAGAATAATAACCATGATGGATATAGATGGGAAGCAGGAGAGAATAATAACCATGATGGATATAGATGGGAAGCAGGAGAGAATAATAACCATGACAGTTGTAGAGGGTGCAGCAGCAAAGTGAGTCATACTGCATCTCTGTGACAACATAGGTCAGGGATATAGAAAGTTCTTCCTGACATCAGCTTTGAAGGGGTTTAGGACAGGAGTAATGAGCTTGGTGCCCTTGTGTGGCTCCTCTGTGGGCCAATGTACACACCAACTCAACAGGGAGGACCATAACAAGTCAGGAAAGAAAATGGTGGGAATAGTAGCAGAAGAATGTTAAAGAAAAGTGAAATAGAATAAGGGAGTACACTTTGTGACCTTGTTTGCCCCTAGTTTTTGTAATCCAGGTCTAAGATAGTTTAACACTGCAGCCAAGTGGTCATGTTTGGTACTTTAAATGTGATGCCTACTTCTATAGAGACTGATCTACACCCTCCCAAGACCTTGCCATGCCCAGATAATGGTCTCCTACCACAGGCTGTCATTTATATATACAGTACCTGAGATCTAAATAAGTGTACTGTTTTCCTCACTTTTGTGCATATAGGTGCTGGAGAATCAGGAAAGAGCACAATCGTGAAACAGATGAAGTGAGTCTAGTAACTCTATTGTACCAATTTAAATGTCATAAAAGGATCAGTGTCTCAACAATCAAATTAATTTGTGGAATCTTGTTTTCTCACAACAGAATTATCCATCAAGATGGTTATTCTCTTGAGGAGTCTATGGAGTTTGTCACCATCATCTACAGCAATACCCTTCAGTCCATCATGGCTATTGTAAAGGGTATGACTCAACTCAACATTGGCTATGGTGACTCCGCTCAGCAGGTAGTTACTGACTGTCTACTGCAGGGTTCCCAAACTCGATCCTGGAGCACGTTTTGGTTTTTGCCCTAGCACTACACAGCTGACTAAAATATCCAACTCGTCATCATGCTTTGATTATTTGCATCAGCTGTGTAGTGCTAGGGCAAAACCCAAACCGTGCACCCAGAACCAAGTTTGGGAAACGTTGTTCTATAGAACACTATTCCGACAGATGGTTACATAACATAACCAAGCCAGGCATCATATTATTTGGGATATGATGTTCCTTTGTCAGACTGGGTATAGTACGCAATATAAGTGTGGAGGTATGATTTTGTACTTGCTTGTGTCTGCGTGTGTTGGTTTGTAGGACGACTCCAGGAAGCTCATGCATCTAGCAGACACCATTGAGGAGGGCTCCATGCCCAAGGAGCTGTCTGACATCATCATCCGGCTGTGGAAGGACACTGGTATCCAGGCATGCTACGACAGGGCCTCTGAGTACCAGCTTAACGACTCTGCTGGATAGTAGGTTCAATCTCCTGGACTGGATCAACCCCATCCCCGTTCCCTTTTCCCCATGACAGCACACCATCATATCCACAAAGGGCTTGTTTCCCAGACACATATTAAGTTAAATCCTGGACTAAAACGCTCTTTGAATGTAGGATCTCCATTGTGAATGCTTTTTAGTCCAGCACCAGGGTATGTGTCTGGGAAACTAGCCCCTAAGAGCTTTGTTCTCTCTTACTAGTCTGTTGATGAACCAGATTAAGGTAGGTTGTTTTTCATAACCACTCTCTCCGTGTCCCAGCTAACTATCTGAGGCTGGATATATCCTCACTGAGCAGGATATAACCTCACCATGTCCCACCTAGCTTCCTGAATGACTTGGAGAGGCTGGTCCAGCCTGGATATACCCCTACTGAGTAGGAAGTAACCACTCTCTCTCTCGGTGTCCCACCTAGCTATCTGAATGACTTGGAGAGGCTGGTCCAGCCTGGATATATCCCCACTGAACAGGACATGTTGCGATCCAGGGTAAAGACCACTGGTATCATAGAGACCCAGTTTGGCTTAAAAGATCTCAACTTCAGGTGAGGCTACAAACACAACGCAAGACAATTATACCCGCATTAATCCCCATTGATCAGAATCACAAAAACATTGAAAAGCAACAATTATCTTTAAGAAATCTAATGAGCATAGATGACCATTGTAATAATATAGTAATAACATTGGCGATCAACATTGACATCTGTCTCTCTCTCTCGCTGTCCTGCAGGATGTTTGACGTGGGCGGCCAGCGCTCAGAGAGGAAGAAATGGATCCACTGTTTTGAGGGAGTGACCTGTATTATCTTCATCGCTGCTCTGAGCGCCTACGACATGGTGCTGGTGGAGGATGACGAAGTGGTGAGATATCATCATCATCATCATAGACACTAGATTAAAGGAGTCGCTGTAGGACGAAGTGGGGAGATATCAGCATCATAAACACTAGATTGAAGGAGTCACTGTAGGATGAAGTGGTGAGATATCATCATCATAGACACTAGATTAAAGGAGTCACTGTAGGATGAAGTGGTGAGATATCATCATCATCATAGACACTAGATTAAAGGAGTCACTGTAGGGTGAAGTGGTGAGATATCAGCATCATAGACACAAGATTGAAGGAGTCACTGTAGGATGAAGTGGTGAGATATCAGCATCATAGACACAAGATTGAAGGAGTCACTGTAGGATGAAGTGGTGAGATATCAGCATCATAGACACAAGATTGAAGGAGTCACTGGAGGATGAAGTGGTGAGATATCAGCATCATAGACACAAGATTGAAGGAGTCACTGTAGGATGAAGTGGTGAGATATCAGCATCATAGACACAAGATTGAAGGAGTCACTGTAGGATGAAGTGGTGAGATATCAGCATCATAGACACAAGATTGAAGGAGTCACTGGAGGATGAAGTGGTGAGATATCAGCATCATAGACACAAGATTGAAGGAGTCACTGTAGGATGAAGTGGTGAGATATCAGCATCATAGACACAAGATTGAAGGAGTCACTGTAGGATGAAGTGGTGAGATATCAGCATCATAGACACAAGATTGAAGGAGTCACTGTAGGATGAAGTGGTGAGATATCAGCATCATAGACACAAGATTGAAGGAGTCACTGTAGGATGAAGTGGTGAGATATCAGCATCATAGACACTAGATTAAAGGAGTCACTGGAGGATGAAGTGGTGAGATATCATCATCATCATAGACACTAGATTAAAGGAGTCACTGTAGGATGAAGTGGTGAGATATCATCATCATCATAGACACTAGATTAAAGGAGTCACTGTAGGATGAAGTGGTGAGATATCATCATCATCATAGACACTAGATTGAAGGAGTCACTGTAGGATGAAGTGGTGAGATATCAGCATCATAGACACTAGATTAAAGGAGTCACTGTATGATGAAGTGGTGAGATATCATCATCATCATGGACACTAGATTAAAGGAGTCACTGTAGGATGAAGTGGTGAGATATCATCATCATAGACACTAGATTGAAGGAGTCACTGTAGGATGAAGTGGTGAGATATCAGCATCATAGACACTAGATTGAAGGAGTCACTGTAGGATGAAGTGGTGAGATATCATCATCATCATCATAGACACTAGATTGAAGGAGTCACTGTAGGATGAAGTGGTGATATATCAGCATCATAGACACTAGATTGAAGGAGTCACTGTAGGATGAAGTGGTGAGATATCATCATCATCATCATAGACACTAGATTGAAGGAGTCACTGTAGGATGAAGTGGTGAGATATCAGCATCATAGACACTAGATTAAAGGAGTCACTGGAGGATGAAGTGGTGAGATATCATCATCATCATAGACACTAGATTAAAGGAGTCACTGTAGGATGAAGTGGTGAGATATCATCATCATCATAGACACTAGATTAAAGGAGTCACTGTAGGATGAAGTGGTGAGATATCATCATCATCATAGACACTAGATTGAAGGAGTCACTGTAGGATGAAGTGGTGAGATATCAGCATCATAGACACTAGATTAAAGGAGTCACTGTATGATGAAGTGGTGAGATATCATCATC
This sequence comes from Oncorhynchus gorbuscha, assembly GCF_021184085.1. Lineage (NCBI taxonomy): Eukaryota > Metazoa > Chordata > Actinopteri > Salmoniformes > Salmonidae > Oncorhynchus > Oncorhynchus gorbuscha. Next base: position 66,454,233 of record NC_060190.1, on the reverse strand, counting down.
ATAGACACTAGATTAAAGGAGTCACTGTAGGATGAAGTGGTGAGATATCAGCATCATAGACACTAGATTGAAGGAGTCACTGTAGCATGAAGTGGTGAGATATCATCATCATCATCATAGACACTAGATTGAAGGAGTCACTGTAGGACGAAGTGGTGAGATATCATCACCATAGACACTAGATTGAAGGAGTCACTGTAGGATGAAGTGGTGAGATATCAGCATCATAGACACTAGATTAAAGGAGTCACTGTATGATGAAGTGGTGAGATATCATCATCATCATAGACACTAGATTAAAGGAGTCACTGTAGGATGAAGTGGTGATATATCAGCATCATAGACACTAGATTGAAGGAGTCACTGTAGGATGAAGTGGTGAGATATCATCATCATCATCATAGACACTAGATTGAAGGAGTCACTGTAGGATGAAGTGGTGAGATATCAGCATCATAGACACTAGATTAAAGGAGTCACTGGAGGATGAAGTGGTGAGATATCATCATCATCATAGACACTAGATTAAAGGAGTCACTGTAGGATGAAGTGGTGAGATATCATCATCATCATAGACACTAGATTAAAGGAGTCACTGTAGGATGAAGTGGTGAGATATCATCATCATCATAGACACTAGATTGAAGGAGTCACTGTAGGATGAAGTGGTGAGATATCAGCATCATAGACACTAGATTAAAGGAGTCACTGTATGATGAAGTGGTGAGATATCATCATCATAGACACTAGATTAAAGGAGTCACTGTAGGATGAAGTGGTGAGATATCAGCATCATAGACACTAGATTGAAGGAGTCACTGTAGCATGAAGTGGTGAGATATCATCATCATCATCATAGACACTAGATTGAAGGAGTCACTGTAGGACGAAGTGGTGAGATATCATCACCATAGACACTAGATTGAAGGAGTCACTGTAGGATGAAGTGGTGAGATATCAGCATCATAGACACTAGATTAAAGGAGTCACTGTATGATGAAGTGGTGAGATATCATCATCATCATAGACACTAGATTAAAGGAGTCACTGTAGGGTGAAGTGGTGAGATATCAGCATCATAGACACAAGATTGAAGGAGTCACTGTAGGATGAAGTGGTGAGATATCAGCATCATAGACACAAGATTGAAGGAGTCACTGTAGGATGAAGTGGTGAGATATCAGCATCATAGACACAAGATTGAAGGAGTCACTGGAGGATGAAGTGGTGAGATATCAGCATCATAGACACAAGATTGAAGGAGTCACTGTAGGATGAAGTGGTGAGATATCAGCATCATAGACACAAGATTGAAGGAGTCACTGGAGGATGAAGTGGTGAGATATCAGCATCATAGACACAAGATTGAAGGAGTCACTGTAGGATGAAGTGGTGAGATATCATCATCATCATAGACACTAGATTAAAGGAGTCACTGTAGGATGAAGTGGTGAGATATCATCATCATCATAGACACTAGATTGAAGGAGTCACTGTAGGATGAAGTGGTGAGATATCAGCATCATAGACACTAGATTAAAGGAGTCACTGTATGATGAAGTGGTGAGATATCATCATCATCATAGACACTAGATTAAAGGAGTCACTGTAGGATGAAGTGGTGAGATATCATCATCATAGACACTAGATTGAAGGAGTCACTGTAGGATGAAGTGGTGAGATATCAGCATCATAGACACTAGATTGAAGGAGTCACTGTAGGATGAAGTGGTGAGATATCATCATCATCATCATAGACACTAGATTGAAGGAGTCACTGTAGGATGAAGTGGTGAGATATCATCATCATAGACACTAGATTGAAGGAGTCACTGTAGGATGAAGTGGTGAGATATCATCATCATAGACACTAGATTGAAGGAGTCACTGTAGGATGAAGTGGTGAGATATCATCATCATAGACACAAGATTGAAGGAGTCACTGTAGGATGAAGTGGTGAGATATCAGCATCATAGACACTAGATTGAAGGAGTCACTGTAGCATGAAGTGGTGAGATATCATCATCATCATCATAGACACTAGATTGAAGGAGTCACTGTAGGATGAAGTGGTGAGATATCATCATCATAGACACTAGATTGAAGGAGTCACTGTAGGATGAAGTGGTGAGATATCAGCATCATAGACACAAGATTGAAGGAGTCACTGTAGGATGAAGTGGTGAGATATAATCATCATAGACACTAGATTGAAGGAGTCACTGTAGGATGAAGTGGTGAGATATCATCATCATAGACACTAGATTGAAGGAGTCACTGTAGGATGAAGTGGTGAGATATCATCATCATAGACACTAGATTAAATGGGTCACTGTAGGATGAAGTGGTGAGATATCATCATCATAGACACTAGATTGAAGGAGTCACTGTAGGATGAAGTGGTGAGATATCATCATCATAGACACTAGATAAAAGGAGTCACTGTAGGATGAAGTGGTGAGATATCATCATCATAGACACTAGATTGAAGGAGTCACTGGAGGATGAAGTGGTGAGATATCATCATCATCATCATAGACACTAGATTGAAGGAGTCACTGGAGGATGAAGTGGTGAGATATCATCATCATCATCATAGACACTAGATTGAAGGAGTCACTGTAGGATGAAGTGGTGAGATATCATCATCATAGACACTAGATTAAATGAGTCACTGTAGGATGAAGTGGTGAGATATCATCATCATAGACACTAGATTGAAGGAGTCACTGTAGGATGAAGTGGTGAGATATCATCATCATAGACACTAGATAAAAGGAGTCACTGTAGGATAAAGTGGTGAGATATCATCATCATAGACACTAGATAAAAGGAGTCACTGTAGGATGAAGTGGTGAGATATCATCATCATAGACACTAGATTGAAGGAGTCACTGGAGGATGAAGTGGTGAGATATCATCATCATAGACACTAGATAAAAGGAGTCACTGTAGGATGAAGTGGTGAGATATCATCATCATAGACACTAGATTGAAGGAGTCACTGTAGGATGAAGTGGTGAGATATCATCATCATCATAGACACTAGATTGAAGGAGTCACTGTAGGATGAAGTGGTGAGATATCAGCATCATAGACACTAGATTAAAGGAGTCACTGTATGATGAAGTGGTGAGATATCATCATCATCATGGACACTAGATTAAAGGAGTCACTGTAGGATGAAGTGGTGAGATATCATCATCATAGACACTAGATTGAAGGAGTCACTGTAGGATGAAGTGGTGAGATATCAGCATCATAGACACTAGATTGAAGGAGTCACTGTAGGATGAAGTGGTGAGATATCATCATCATCATCATAGACACTAGATTGAAGGAGTCACTGTAGGATGAAGTGGTGATATATCAGCATCATAGACACTAGATTGAAGGAGTCACTGTAGGATGAAGTGGTGAGATATCATCATCATCATCATAGACACTAGATTGAAGGAGTCACTGTAGGATGAAGTGGTGAGATATCAGCATCATAGACACTAGATTAAAGGAGTCACTGGAGGATGAAGTGGTGAGATATCATCATCATCATAGACACTAGATTAAAGGAGTCACTGTAGGATGAAGTGGTGAGATATCATCATCATCATAGACACTAGATTAAAGGAGTCACTGTAGGATGAAGTGGTGAGATATCATCATCATCATAGACACTAGATTGAAGGAGTCACTGTAGGATGAAGTGGTGAGATATCAGCATCATAGACACTAGATTAAAGGAGTCACTGTATGATGAAGTGGTGAGATATCATCATCATAGACACTAGATTAAAGGAGTCACTGTAGGATGAAGTGGTGAGATATCAGCATCATAGACACTAGATTGAAGGAGTCACTGTAGCATGAAGTGGTGAGATATCATCATCATAGACACTAGATTGAAGGAGTCACTGTAGGACGAAGTGGTGAGATATCATCACCATAGACACTAGATTGAAGGAGTCACTGTAGGATGAAGTGGTGAGATATCAGCATCATAGACACTAGATTAAAGGAGTCACTGTATGATGAAGTGGTGAGATATCATCATCATCATAGACACTAGATTAAAGGAGTCACTGTAGGATGAAGTGGTGATATATCAGCATCATAGACACTAGATTGAAGGAGTCACTGTAGGATGAAGTGGTGAGATATCATCATCATCATCATAGACACTAGATTGAAGGAGTCACTGTAGGATGAAGTGGTGAGATATCAGCATCATAGACACTAGATTAAAGGAGTCACTGGAGGATGAAGTGGTGAGATATCATCATCATCATAGACACTAGATTAAAGGAGTCACTGTAGGATGAAGTGGTGAGATATCATCATCATCATAGACACTAGATTAAAGGAGTCACTGTAGGATGAAGTGGTGAGATATCATCATCATCATAGACACTAGATTGAAGGAGTCACTGTAGGATGAAGTGGTGAGATATCAGCATCATAGACACTAGATTGAAGGAGTCACTGTAGGATGAAGTGGTGAGATATCATCATCATCATCATAGACACTAGATTGAAGGAGTCACTGTAGGATGAAGTGGTGATATATCAGCATCATAGACACTAGATTGAAGGAGTCACTGTAGGATGAAGTGGTGAGATATCATCATCATCATCATAGACACTAGATTGAAGGAGTCACTGTAGGATGAAGTGGTGAGATATCAGCATCATAGACACTAGATTAAAGGAGTCACTGGAGGATGAAGTGGTGAGATATCATCATCATCATAGACACTAGATTAAAGGAGTCACTGTAGGATGAAGTGGTGAGATATCATCATCATCATAGACACTAGATTAAAGGAGTCACTGTAGGATGAAGTGGTGAGATATCATCATCATCATAGACACTAGATTGAAGGAGTCACTGTAGGATGAAGTGGTGAGATATCAGCATCATAGACACTAGATTAAAGGAGTCACTGTATGATGAAGTGGTGAGATATCATCATCATAGACACTAGATTAAAGGAGTCACTGTAGGATGAAGTGGTGAGATATCAGCATCATAGACACTAGATTGAAGGAGTCACTGTAGCATGAAGTGGTGAGATATCATCATCATAGACACTAGATTGAAGGAGTCACTGTAGGACGAAGTGGTGAGATATCATCACCATAGACACTAGATTGAAGGAGTCACTGTAGGATGAAGTGGTGAGATATCAGCATCATAGACACTAGATTAAAGGAGTCACTGTATGATGAAGTGGTGAGATATCATCATCATCATAGACACTAGATTAAAGGAGTCACTGTAGGATGAAGTGGTGATATATCAGCATCATAGACACTAGATTGAAGGAGTCACTGTAGGATGAAGTGGTGAGATATCATCATCATCATCATAGACACTAGATTGAAGGAGTCACTGTAGGATGAAGTGGTGAGATATCAGCATCATAGACACTAGATTAAAGGAGTCACTGGAGGATGAAGTGGTGAGATATCATCATCATCATAGACACTAGATTAAAGGAGTCACTGTAGGATGAAGTGGTGAGATATCATCATCATCATAGACACTAGATTAAAGGAGTCACTGTAGGATGAAGTGGTGAGATATCATCATCATCATAGACACTAGATTGAAGGAGTCACTGTAGGATGAAGTGGTGAGATATCAGCATCATAGACACTAGATTAAAGGAGTCACTGTATGATGAAGTGGTGAGATATCATCATCATAGACACTAGATTAAAGGAGTCACTGTAGGATGAAGTGGTGAGATATCAGCATCATAGACACTAGATTGAAGGAGTCACTGTAGCATGAAGTGGTGAGATATCATCATCATCATCATAGACACTAGATTGAAGGAGTCACTGTAGGACGAAGTGGTGAGATATCATCACCATAGACACTAGATTGAAGGAGTCACTGTAGGATGAAGTGGTGAGATATCAGCATCATAGACACTAGATTAAAGGAGTCACTGTATGATGAAGTGGTGAGATATCATCATCATCATAGACACTAGATTAAAGGAGTCACTGTAGGGTGAAGTGGTGAGATATCAGCATCATAGACACAAGATTGAAGGAGTCACTGTAGGATGAAGTGGTGAGATATCAGCATCATAGACACAAGATTGAAGGAGTCACTGTAGGATGAAGTGGTGAGATATCAGCATCATAGACACAAGATTGAAGGAGTCACTGGAGGATGAAGTGGTGAGATATCAGCATCATAGACACAAGATTGAAGGAGTCACTGTAGGATGAAGTGGTGAGATATCAGCATCATAGACACAAGATTGAAGGAGTCACTGGAGGATGAAGTGGTGAGATATCAGCATCATAGACACAAGATTGAAGGAGTCACTGTAGGATGAAGTGGTGAGATATCATCATCATCATAGACACTAGATTAAAGGAGTCACTGTAGGATGAAGTGGTGAGATATCATCATCATCATAGACACTAGATTGAAGGAGTCACTGTAGGATGAAGTGGTGAGATATCAGCATCATAGACACTAGATTAAAGGAGTCACTGTATGATGAAGTGGTGAGATATCATCATCATCATAGACACTAGATTAAAGGAGTCACTGTAGGATGAAGTGGTGAGATATCATCATCATAGACACTAGATTGAAGGAGTCACTGTAGGATGAAGTGGTGAGATATCAGCATCATAGACACTAGATTGAAGGAGTCACTGTAGGATGAAGTGGTGAGATATCATCATCATCATCATAGACACTAGATTGAAGGAGTCACTGTAGGATGAAGTGGTGAGATATCATCATCATAGACACTAGATTGAAGGAGTCACTGTAGGATGAAGTGGTGAGATATCATCATCATAGACACTAGATTGAAGGAGTCACTGTAGGATGAAGTGGTGAGATATCATCATCATAGACACAAGATTGAAGGAGTCACTGTAGGATGAAGTGGTGAGATATCAGCATCATAGACACTAGATTGAAGGAGTCACTGTAGCATGAAGTGGTGAGATATCATCATCATCATCATAGACACTAGATTGAAGGAGTCACTGTAGGATGAAGTGGTGAGATATCATCATCATAGACACTAGATTGAAGGAGTCACTGTAGGATGAAGTGGTGAGATATCAGCATCATAGACACAAGATTGAAGGAGTCACTGTAGGATGAAGTGGTGAGATATAATCATCATAGACACTAGATTGAAGGAGTCACTGTAGGATGAAGTGGTGAGATATCATCATCATAGACACTAGATTGAAGGAGTCACTGTAGGATGAAGTGGTGAGATATCATCATCATAGACACTAGATTAAATGGGTCACTGTAGGATGAAGTGGTGAGATATCATCATCATAGACACTAGATTGAAGGAGTCACTGTAGGATGAAGTGGTGAGATATCATCATCATAGACACTAGATAAAAGGAGTCACTGTAGGATGAAGTGGTGAGATATCATCATCATAGACACTAGATTGAAGGAGTCACTGGAGGATGAAGTGGTGAGATATCATCATCATCATCATAGACACTAGATTGAAGGAGTCACTGTAGGATGAAGTGGTGAGATATCATCATCATAGACACTAGATTAAATGAGTCACTGTAGGATGAAGTGGTGAGATATCATCATCATAGACACTAGATTGAAGGAGTCACTGTAGGATGAAGTGGTGAGATATCATCATCATAGACACTAGATAAAAGGAGTCACTGTAGGATAAAGTGGTGAGATATCATCATCATAGACACTAGATAAAAGGAGTCACTGTAGGATGAAGTGGTGAGATATCATCATCATAGACACTAGATTGAAGGAGTCACTGGAGGATGAAGTGGTGAGATATCATCATCATAGACACTAGATAAAAGGAGTCACTGTAGGATGAAGTGGTGAGATATCATCATCATAGACACTAGATTGAAGGAGTCACTGTAGGATGAAGTGTTGAGATATCATCATCATCATAGACACTAGATTAAAGGAGTCACTGTAGGGTGAAGTGGTGAGATATCATCATCATCATCATAGACACTAGATTAAAGGAGTCACTGGAGGATGAAGTGGTGAGATATCAGCATCATAGACACTAGATTGAAGGAGTCACTGTAGGATGAAGTGGTGAGATATCATCATCATCATCATAGACACTAGATTGAAGGAGTCACTGTAGGATGAAGTGGTGAGATATCATCATCATAGACACTAGATTGAAGGAGTCACTGTAGGATGAAGTGGTGAGATATCATCATCATAGACACAAGATTGAAGGAGTCACTGTAGGATGAAGTGGTGAGATATCAGCATCATAGACACTAGATTGAAGGAGTCACTGTAGCATGAAGTGGTGAGATATCATCATCATCATCATAGACACTAGATTGAAGGAGTCACTGTAGGATGAAGTGGTGAGATATCATCATCATAGACACTAGATTGAAGGAGTCACTGTAGGATGAAGTGGTGAGATATCAGCATCATAGACACAAGATTGAAGGAGTCACTGTAGGATGAAGTGGTGAGATATAATCATCATAGACACTAGATTGAAGGAGTCACTGTAGGATGAAGTGGTGAGATATCAGCATCATAGACACTAGATTGAAGGAGTCACTGTAGGATGAAGTGGTGAGATATCATCATCATAGACACTAGATTAAATGAGTCACTGTAGGATGAAGTGGTGAGATATCATCATCATAGACACTAGATTGAAGGAGTCACTGTAGGATGAAGTGGTGAGATATCAGCATCATAGACACTAGATTGAAGGAGTCACTGTAGGATGAAGTGGTGAGATATCATCATCATAGACACTAGATTAAATGAGTCACTGTAGGATGAAGTGGTGAGATATCATCATCATAGACACTAGATTGAAGGAGTCACTGTAGGATGAAGTGGTGAGATATCATCATCATAGACACTAGATTGAAGGAGTCACTGTAGGATGAAGTGGTGAGATATCATCATCATAGACACTAGATTAAAGGAGTCACTGTAGGATGAAGTGGTGAGATATCATCATCATAGACACTAGATTAAAGGAGTCACTGTATGATGAAGTGGTGAGATATCATCATCATAGACACTAGATTAAAGGAGTCACTGTAGGATGAAGTGGTGAGATATCAGCATCATAGACACTAGATTGAAGGAGTCACTGTAGCATGAAGTGGTGAGATATCATCATCATCATCATAGACACTAGATTGAAGGAGTCACTGTAGGACGAAGTGGTGAGATATCATCACCATAGACACTAGATTGAAGGAGTCACTGTAGGATGAAGTGGTGAGATATCAGCATCATAGACACTAGATTAAAGGAGTCACTGTATGATGAAGTGGTGAGATATCATCATCATCATAGACACTAGATTAAAGGAGTCACTGTAGGGTGAAGTGGTGAGATATCAGCATCATAGACACAAGATTGAAGGAGTCACTGTAGGATGAAGTGGTGAGATATCAGCATCATAGACACAAGATTGAAGGAGTCACTGTAGGATGAAGTGGTGAGATATCAGCATCATAGACACAAGATTGAAGGAGTCACTGTAGGATGAAGTGGTGAGATATCAGCATCATAGACACTAGATTAAAGGAGTCACTGTATGATGAAGTGGTGAGATATCATCATCATAGACACTAGATTAAAGGAGTCACTGTAGGATGAAGTGGTGAGATATCAGCATCATAGACACTAGATTGAAGGAGTCACTGTAGCATGAAGTGGTGAGATATCATCATCATCATCATAGACACTAGATTGAAGGAGTCACTGTAGGACGAAGTGGTGAGATATCATCACCATAGACACTAGATTGAAGGAGTCACTGTAGGATGAAGTGGTGAGATATCAGCATCATAGACACTAGATTAAAGGAGTCACTGTATGATGAAGTGGTGAGATATCATCATCATCATAGACACTAGATTAAAGGAGTCACTGTAGGATGAAGTGGTGATATATCAGCATCATAGACACTAGATTGAAGGAGTCACTGTAGGATGAAGTGGTGAGATATCATCATCATCATCATAGACACTAGATTGAAGGAGTCACTGTAGGATGAAGTGGTGAGATATCAGCATCATAGACACTAGATTAAAGGAGTCACTGGAGGATGAAGTGGTGAGATATCATCATCATCATAGACACTAGATTAAAGGAGTCACTGTAGGATGAAGTGGTGAGATATCATCATCATCATAGACACTAGATTAAAGGAGTCACTGTAGGATGAAGTGGTGAGATATCATCATCATCATAGACACTAGATTGAAGGAGTCACTGTAGGATGAAGTGGTGAGATATCAGCATCATAGACACTAGATTAAAGGAGTCACTGTATGATGAAGTGGTGAGATATCATCATCATAGACACTAGATTAAAGGAGTCACTGTAGGATGAAGTGGTGAGATATCAGCATCATAGACACTAGATTGAAGGAGTCACTGTAGCATGAAGTGGTGAGATATCATCATCATCATCATAGACACTAGATTGAAGGAGTCACTGTAGGACGAAGTGGTGAGATATCATCACCATAGACACTAGATTGAAGGAGTCACTGTAGGATGAAGTGGTGAGATATCAGCATCATAGACACTAGATTAAAGGAGTCACTGTATGATGAAGTGGTGAGATATCATCATCATCATAGACACTAGATTAAAGGAGTCACTGTAGGGTGAAGTGGTGAGATATCAGCATCATAGACACAAGATTGAAGGAGTCACTGTAGGATGAAGTGGTGAGATATCAGCATCATAGACACAAGATTGAAGGAGTCACTGTAGGATGAAGTGGTGAGATATCAGCATCATAGACACAAGATTGAAGGAGTCACTGGAGGATGAAGTGGTGAGATATCAGCATCATAGACACAAGATTGAAGGAGTCACTGTAGGATGAAGTGGTGAGATATCAGCATCATAGACACAAGATTGAAGGAGTCACTGGAGGATGAAGTGGTGAGATATCAGCATCATAGACACAAGATTGAAGGAGTCACTGTAGGATGAAGTGGTGAGATATCATCATCATCATAGACACTAGATTAAAGGAGTCACTGTAGGATGAAGTGGTGAGATATCATCATCATCATAGACACTAGATTGAAGGAGTCACTGTAGGATGAAGTGGTGAGATATCAGCATCATAGACACTAGATTAAAGGAGTCACTGTATGATGAAGTGGTGAGATATCATCATCATCATAGACACTAGATTAAAGGAGTCACTGTAGGATGAAGTGGTGAGATATCATCATCATAGACACTAGATTGAAGGAGTCACTGTAGGATGAAGTGGTGAGATATCAGCATCATAGACACTAGATTGAAGGAGTCACTGTAGGATGAAGTGGTGAGATATCATCATCATCATCATAGACACTAGATTGAAGGAGTCACTGTAGGATGAAGTGGTGAGATATCATCATCATAGACACTAGATTGAAGGAGTCACTGTAGGATGAAGTGGTGAGATATCATCATCATAGACACTAGATTGAAGGAGTCACTGTAGGATGAAGTGGTGAGATATCATCATCATAGACACAAGATTGAAGGAGTCACTGTAGGATGAAGTGGTGAGATATCAGCATCATAGACACTAGATTGAAGGAGTCACTGTAGCATGAAGTGGTGAGATATCATCATCATCATCATAGACACTAGATTGAAGGAGTCACTGTAGGATGAAGTGGTGAGATATCATCATCATAGACACTAGATTGAAGGAGTCACTGTAGGATGAAGTGGTGAGATATCAGCATCATAGACACAAGATTGAAGGAGTCACTGTAGGATGAAGTGGTGAGATATAATCATCATAGACACTAGATTGAAGGAGTCACTGTAGGATGAAGTGGTGAGATATCATCATCATAGACACTAGATTGAAGGAGTCACTGTAGGATGAAGTGGTGAGATATCATCATCATAGACACTAGATTAAATGGGTCACTGTAGGATGAAGTGGTGAGATATCATCATCATAGACACTAGATTGAAGGAGTCACTGTAGGATGAAGTGGTGAGATATCATCATCATAGACACTAGATAAAAGGAGTCACTGTAGGATGAAGTGGTGAGATATCATCATCATAGACACTAGATTGAAGGAGTCACTGGAGGATGAAGTGGTGAGATATCATCATCATCATCATAGACACTAGATTGAAGGAGTCACTGTAGGATGAAGTGGTGAGATATCATCATCATAGACACTAGATTAAATGAGTCACTGTAGGATGAAGTGGTGAGATATCATCATCATAGACACTAGATTGAAGGAGTCACTGTAGGATGAAGTGGTGAGATATCATCATCATAGACACTAGATAAAAGGAGTCACTGTAGGATAAAGTGGTGAGATATCATCATCATAGACACTAGATAAAAGGAGTCACTGTAGGATGAAGTGGTGAGATATCATCATCATAGACACTAGATTGAAGGAGTCACTGGAGGATGAAGTGGTGAGATATCATCATCATAGACACTAGATAAAAGGAGTCACTGTAGGATGAAGTGGTGAGATATCATCATCATAGACACTAGATTGAAGGAGTCACTGTAGGATGAAGTGTTGAGATATCATCATCATCATAGACACTAGATTAAAGGAGTCACTGTAGGGTGAAGTGGTGAGATATCATCATCATCATCATAGACACTAGATTAAAGGAGTCACTGGAGGATGAAGTGGTGAGATATCAGCATCATAGACACTAGATTGAAGGAGTCACTGTAGGATGAAGTGGTGAGATATCATCATCATCATCATAGACACTAGATTGAAGGAGTCACTGTAGGATGAAGTGGTGAGATATCATCATCATAGACACTAGATTGAAGGAGTCACTGTAGGATGAAGTGGTGAGATATCATCATCATAGACACAAGATTGAAGGAGTCACTGTAGGATGAAGTGGTGAGATATCAGCATCATAGACACTAGATTGAAGGAGTCACTGTAGCATGAAGTGGTGAGATATCATCATCATCATCATAGACACTAGATTGAAGGAGTCACTGTAGGATGAAGTGGTGAGATATCATCATCATAGACACTAGATTGAAGGAGTCACTGTAGGATGAAGTGGTGAGATATCAGCATCATAGACACAAGATTGAAGGAGTCACTGTAGGATGAAGTGGTGAGATATCATCATCATAGACACTAGATTGAAGGAGTCACTGTAGGATGAAGTGGTGAGATATCATCATCATAGACACTAGATTGAAGGAGTCACTGTAGGATGAATTGGTGAGATATCATCATCATAGACACTAGATTAAATGAGTCACTGTAGGATGAAGTGGTGAGATATCATCATCATAGACACTAGATTGAAGGAGTCACTGTAGGATGAAGTGGTGAGATATCAGCATCATAGACACAAGATTGAAGGAGTCACTGTAGGATGAAGTGGTGAGATATAATCATCATAGACACTAGATTGAAGGAGTCACTGTAGGATGAAGTGGTGAGATATCATCATCATAGACACTAGATTGAAGGAGTCACTGTAGGATGAAGTGGTGAGATATCATCATCATAGACACTAGATTAAAGGAGTCACTGTATGATGAAGTGGTGAGATATCATCATCATAGACACTAGATTAAAGGAGTCACTGTAGGATGAAGTGGTGAGATATCAGCATCATAGACACTAGATTGAAGGAGTCACTGTAGCATGAAGTGGTGAGATATCATCATCATCATCATAGACACTAGATTGAAGGAGTCACTGTAGGACGAAGTGGTGAGATATCATCACCATAGACACTAGATTGAAGGAGTCACTGTAGGATGAAGTGGTGAGATATCAGCATCATAGACACTAGATTAAAGGAGTCACTGTATGATGAAGTGGTGAGATATCATCATCATCATAGACACTAGATTAAAGGAGTCACTGTAGGGTGAAGTGGTGAGATATCAGCATCATAGACACAAGATTGAAGGAGTCACTGTAGGATGAAGTGGTGAGATATCAGCATCATAGACACAAGATTGAAGGAGTCACTGTAGGATGAAGTGGTGAGATATCAGCATCATAGACACAAGATTGAAGGAGTCACTGGAGGATGAAGTGGTGAGATATCAGCATCATAGACACAAGATTGAAGGAGTCACTGTAGGATGAAGTGGTGAGATATCAGCATCATAGACACAAGATTGAAGGAGTCACTGGAGGATGAAGTGGTGAGATATCAGCATCATAGACACAAGATTGAAGGAGTCACTGTAGGATGAAGTGGTGAGATATCATCATCATCATAGACACTAGATTAAAGGAGTCACTGTAGGATGAAGTGGTGAGATATCATCATCATCATAGACACTAGATTGAAGGAGTCACTGTAGGATGAAGTGGTGAGATATCAGCATCATAGACACTAGATTAAAGGAGTCACTGTATGATGAAGTGGTGAGATATCATCATCATCATAGACACTAGATTAAAGGAGTCACTGTAGGATGAAGTGGTGAGATATCATCATCATAGACACTAGATTGAAGGAGTCACTGTAGGATGAAGTGGTGAGATATCAGCATCATAGACACTAGATTGAAGGAGTCACTGTAGGATGAAGTGGTGAGATATCATCATCATCATCATAGACACTAGATTGAAGGAGTCACTGTAGGATGAAGTGGTGAGATATCATCATCATAGACACTAGATTGAAGGAGTCACTGTAGGATGAAGTGGTGAGATATCATCATCATAGACACTAGATTGAAGGAGTCACTGTAGGATGAAGTGGTGAGATATCATCATCATAGACACAAGATTGAAGGAGTCACTGTAGGATGAAGTGGTGAGATATCAGCATCATAGACACTAGATTGAAGGAGTCACTGTAGCATGAAGTGGTGAGATATCATCATCATCATCATAGACACTAGATTGAAGGAGTCACTGTAGGATGAAGTGGTGAGATATCATCATCATAGACACTAGATTGAAGGAGTCACTGTAGGATGAAGTGGTGAGATATCAGCATCATAGACACAAGATTGAAGGAGTCACTGTAGGATGAAGTGGTGAGATATAATCATCATAGACACTAGATTGAAGGAGTCACTGTAGGATGAAGTGGTGAGATATCATCATCATAGACACTAGATTGAAGGAGTCACTGTAGGATGAAGTGGTGAGATATCATCATCATAGACACTAGATTAAATGGGTCACTGTAGGATGAAGTGGTGAGATATCATCATCATAGACACTAGATTGAAGGAGTCACTGTAGGATGAAGTGGTGAGATATCATCATCATAGACACTAGATAAAAGGAGTCACTGTAGGATGAAGTGGTGAGATATCATCATCATAGACACTAGATTGAAGGAGTCACTGGAGGATGAAGTGGTGAGATATCATCATCATCATCATAGACACTAGATTGAAGGAGTCACTGTAGGATGAAGTGGTGAGATATCATCATCATAGACACTAGATTAAATGAGTCACTGTAGGATGAAGTGGTGAGATATCATCATCATAGACACTAGATTGAAGGAGTCACTGTAGGATGAAGTGGTGAGATATCATCATCATAGACACTAGATAAAAGGAGTCACTGTAGGATAAAGTGGTGAGATATCATCATCATAGACACTAGATAAAAGGAGTCACTGTAGGATGAAGTGGTGAGATATCATCATCATAGACACTAGATTGAAGGAGTCACTGGAGGATGAAGTGGTGAGATATCATCATCATAGACACTAGATAAAAGGAGTCACTGTAGGATGAAGTGGTGAGATATCATCATCATAGACACTAGATTGAAGGAGTCACTGTAGGATGAAGTGTTGAGATATCATCATCATCATAGACACTAGATTAAAGGAGTCACTGTAGGGTGAAGTGGTGAGATATCATCATCATCATCATAGACACTAGATTAAAGGAGTCACTGGAGGATGAAGTGGTGAGATATCAGCATCATAGACACTAGATTGAAGGAGTCACTGTAGGATGAAGTGGTGAGATATCATCATCATCATCATAGACACTAGATTGAAGGAGTCACTGTAGGATGAAGTGGTGAGATATCATCATCATAGACACTAGATTGAAGGAGTCACTGTAGGATGAAGTGGTGAGATATCATCATCATAGACACAAGATTGAAGGAGTCACTGTAGGATGAAGTGGTGAGATATCAGCATCATAGACACTAGATTGAAGGAGTCACTGTAGCATGAAGTGGTGAGATATCATCATCATCATCATAGACACTAGATTGAAGGAGTCACTGTAGGATGAAGTGGTGAGATATCATCATCATAGACACTAGATTGAAGGAGTCACTGTAGGATGAAGTGGTGAGATATCAGCATCATAGACACAAGATTGAAGGAGTCACTGTAGGATGAAGTGGTGAGATATAATCATCATAGACACTAGATTGAAGGAGTCACTGTAGGATGAAGTGGTGAGATATCATCATCATAGACACTAGATTGAAGGAGTCACTGTAGGATGAAGTGGTGAGATATCATCATCATAGACACTAGATTAAATGAGTCACTGTAGGATGAAGTGGTGAGATATCATCATCATAGACACTAGATTGAAGGAGTCACTGTAGGATGAAGTGGTGAGATATCATCATCATAGACACTAGATAAAAGGAGTCACTGTAGGATGAAGTGGTGAGATATCATCATCATCATCATAGACACTAGATTGAAGGAGTCACTGTAGGATGAAGTGGTGAGATATCATCATCATAGACACTAGATTAAATGAGTCACTGTAGGATGAAGTGGTGAGATATCATCATCATAGACACTAGATTGAAGGAGTCACTGTAGGATGAAGTGGTGAGATATCATCATCATAGACACTAGATAAAAGGAGTCACTGTAGGATGAAGTGGTGAGATATCATCATCATAGACACTAGATAAAAGGAGTCACTGTAGGATGAAGTGGTGAGATATCATCTTCATAGACACTAGATTGAAGGAGTCACTGGAGGATGAAGTGGTGAGATATCATCATCATAGACACTAGATAAAAGGAGTCACTGTAGGATGAAGTGGTGAGATATCATCATCATAGACACTAGATTGAAGGAGTCACTGTAGGATGAAGTGTTGAGATATCATCATCATCATAGACACTAGATTAAAGGAGTCACTGTAGGGTGAAGTGGTGAGATATCATCATCATCATCATAGACACTAGATTAAAGGAGTCACTGGAGGATGAAGTGGTGAGATATCAGCATCATAGACACTAGATTGAAGGAGTCACTGTAGGATGAAGTGGTTGGATATCATCATCATCATCATAGACACTAGATTGAAGGAGTCACTGTAGGATGAAGTGGTGAGATATCATCATCATAGACACTAGATTGAAGGAGTCACTGTAGGATGAAGTGGTGAGATATCAGCATCATAGACACAAGATTGAAGGAGTCACTGTAGGATGAAGTGGTGAGATATAATCATCATAGACACTAGATTGAAGGAGTCACTGTAGGATGAAGTGGTGAGATATCATCATCATAGACACTAGATTGAAGGAGTCACTGTAGGATGAAGTGGTGAGATATCATCATCATAGACACTAGATTGAAGGAGTCACTGTAGGATGAAGTGGTGAGATATCATCATCATAGACACTAGATAAAGGAGTCACTGTAAGATGAAGTGGTGAGATATCATCATCATAGACACTAGATTGAAGGAGTCACTGGAGGATGAAGTGGTGAGATATCATCATCATAGACACTAGATTGAAGGAGTCACTGGAGGATGAAGTGGTGAGATATCATCATCATAGACACTAGATTGAAGGAGTCACTGTAGGATGAAGTGGTGAGATATCATCATCATAGACACTAGATAAAAGGAGTCACTGTAAGATGAAGTGGTGAGATATCATCATCATAGACACTAGATTGAAGGAGTCACTGGAGGATGAAGTGGTGAGATATCATCATCATCATCATAGACACTAGATTGAAGGAGTCACTGTAGGATGAAGTGGTGAGATATCATCATCATAGACACTAGATTAAATGAGTCACTGTAGGATGAAGTGGTGAGATATCATCATCATAGACACTAGATTGAAGGAGTCACTGTAGGATGAAGTGGTGAGATATCATCATCATAGACACTAGATAAAAGGAGTCACTGTAGGATGAAGTGGTGAGATATCATCATCATAGACACTAGATAAAAGGAGTCACTGTAGGATGAAGTGGTGAGATATCATCATCATAGACACTAGATTGAAGGAGTCACTGGAGGATGAAGTGGTGAGATATCATCATCATAGACACTAGATAAAAGGAGTCACTGTAGGATGAAGTGGTGAGATATCATCATCATAGACACTAGATAAAAGGAGTCACTGTAGGATGAAGTGGTGAGATATCATCATCATAGACACTAGATTGAAGGAGTCACTGGAGGATGAAGTGGTGAGATATCATCATCATAGACACTAGATAAAAGGAGTCACTGTAGGATGAAGTGGTGAGATATCATCATCATAGACACTAGATAAAAGGAGTCACTGTAGGATGAAGTGGTGAGATATCATCATCATAGACACTAGATTGAAGGAGTCACTGGAGGATGAAGTGGTGAGATATCATCATCATAGACACTAGATAAAAGAGTCACTGTAGGATGAAAAAGACACTAGATAAAAGGAGTCACTGTAGGATGAAGTGGTGAGATATCATCATCATAGACACTAGATTGAAGGAGTCACTGTAGGATGAAGTGTTGAGATATCATCATCATCATAGACACTAGATTAAAGGAGTCACTGTAGGGTGAAGTGGTGAGATATCATCATCATAGACACTAGATTGAAGGAGTCACTGGAGGATGAAGTGGTGAGATATCATCATCATAAACACTAGATGGAAGGAGTCACTGTAGGATGAAGTGGTGAGATATCATCATCATAGACACTAGATTGAAGGAGTCACTGTAGGATGAAGTGGTGAGATATCATCATCATAGACACTAGATTGAAGGAGTCACTGTAGGATGAAGTGGTGAGATATCATCATCATAGACACGAGATTGAGGTAGTCACTGCATTGTCTCACGTCAGATAGCACGGCGGCCGTCTGCACTGATGGCTCCTGGAGATGCTTGTCACGTTAGAATGATGCCATCTGACGGAAGACAATGGTACCGTGGAACTGTATGGACAGAGTAGTGGTCAGAGTAGCGGCTTTGTGATCTCATGGAGAAATTAATTGTAGAATAATCAGTTTCATTAGCTTGTTTCATGCATGTTATCCATCTGTGTGATTCTCTCCTCATGAAGAACCGAATGCACGAGAGTCTCCACCTGTTCAACAGTATCTGCAACCACCGCTACTTTATAGCCACCTCCATCGTACTCTTCCTCAACAAGAAAGATGTCTTCACCGAGAAGATCAAGAAGGCTCACCTGAGCATGTGCTTCCCCGACTACGACGGTGGGCTCACAACAGCAGATCTGCCACTGGTCTATTCTCCTTGGAACACTCAGTGTTTTCTCAATGTTCTTTTGATGTTAGACCAATGTCAGCTCTTAACTATTGCATATTGTGTTTGTCCATAGCATAAGCCAGCTTTGATTTCAGCTCTTGACTCTTTTGACAGTATTGTAAGTATTATTTCCTTAAATGTTGTTTGATTCCCTGTAGGCCCCAACACCTATGAGGATGCTGGTAACTACATCAAACTCCAGTTCCTGGACCTGAACTTGCGGCGAGATATCAAGGAGGTCTACTCACACATGACCTGTGCCACAGACACAGAGAACGTCAAGTTTGTGTTTGACGCCGTAACTGACATCATCATCAAAGAAAACCTAAAAAGCTGTGGTCTCTTCTAAGAGCCACGCCGTATAGCCATATAGGTGAGTGGAACTCTTCTGGTCTAGACTATACTAGGATACTAAGAGATTGTCTGCCTCTGTCCATTGAATCCCAAAGCCCCATAGTAAACTATAGTTTACCTGAAAGGCGCCACACACAACTCACTATAAATCAGCACATCATTTCTCTGTCACCCACCCAGACACGTTGTTATCTCCTCTAAACACTCCTCTGTTACAGGCCTAACTCCTATCTCCTCCCCCTTTCAAACTGCGGGCAACAATCTCATCAAGACCGGACCAAGATGAGAAATTGTCCCTACGAGCTGCCATTCTCCAATAGATTACTACACACACATACACAGACATGAATTCATACAGTCCAACGCAGTATCATAACCAAAGACAATTCAGTTAATTTGAGACCTTGATGAGCCCTAAGAGAGGTGTAATGTCAGATGATCTATCCTGTACATATGTTATAAGTCGATCATAATCAAGCTGTCATACTTTCTTAGGAACTGTAGTTGAATCATCGACCCTTCGGTCAGCAGAAAGTGCTGCTTCTCCCAGACAGTAAATGTGAATAGGTGTAAGGCAATGTATCATCTCTACGCTCCAGTAACTGGCATATACAGCCAAAAGAGATGGAAACTAGACGGAAACAAGATGGCCTCCACCTGCACACGCACTTCAACTTGTGTTATAATAAGTTATAAAACCCATTCATTAGCAAAAATGGGTTTTAAGTGTAGATAAGGCATACTAGAACAAAGATTGAGCTGTTAACTATAGTGGGCACGGTATGAAAGACCTCAAGCTACTGGAGAGGACCAATGTCACATGAAATCGGACCAGTTCATTTTTATATGTCAAACATCAAAGAATTGCAAAGGTAAGGGTAACTTGTATCTAGATCTCTAACTGATGAGCAACTGTAGTAAAAATGCAGTATTTTTAAGTTGGTCACAAACCAATTTGAATGCCTTGTAGGTCTTTGGGCCACACATTCTGTACAGAAATGACAAAGGATGTTACTGTGAAATGTGAATCAGATGTTGAGTTATTAAAGCTTCTGTAGAAAACTAATAAATTCCTCTCAGTATCGTCACGTTCTGTACTTGGCATTTATTTCACATACAATATTTGTATAGATTTTTCTGACATTAAGAGAAAAACATTCTTACAGCATTGTCTGAACAGTATTGTAGAGGTCAAAAGCCCACTTAGTTAAAAGTCAAGATGACCTGAGAGAAGAAAGTTGAGTCCTGATTAGATTATCTAAGACAAACATTTTAGAATTCACAAGACAGAGGCAAAACAAGATGTCAATCACAAAAAAATATGTTCCTCCCCACATACTGGTACGACATAGTCTGTTAGCACCATTAAGTCAAGGGAAGGTTGCACAAGGTCATCCACATACACATACTGGTACTTGACATAGTCTGTTAGAACCATTAAGTCAAGGGAAGGTTGCACAAGGTCATCCACATACACATACTGGTACTTGACATAGTCTGTTAGCACCATTAAGTCAAGGGAAGGTTGCACAAGGTCATCCACATACACATACTGGTACTTGACATAGTCTGTTAGAACCATTAAGTCAAGGGAAGGTTGCACAAGGTCATCCACATACACATACTGGTACTTGACATAGTCTGTTAGCACCATTAAGTCAAGGGAAGGTTGCACAAGGTCATCCACATACACATACTGTACTGCTGTGTACTAACTCTTTGGATATACAGCAAATTTAACATGAACAAACAAAGCAGCACAACCGGTGTAAAGCCGCATGAATAGCCCTTCCTTGAATATGAATACTTGGAATAGAAATTCAGAATTGTTCAATAGAGACATGATACTCTTACACAACATTAAACATTACACACTTTATGGCTTTGTTTAAACCAACAGGAAGTGTAAATAATATTGTACTAAAGAGGATGATTTCCACCTTCTATACCGGACACAGAATGGAAGTTATTAACTTATTTCACAACCATCTCGACTTTTATGTTAAGTCACATCTGCACTAATAAAGGGTCATCGTCTGCACTAATATGGGTACGTCTGCACTAAAATTCAGAATCTGCACTAATAGAGACATGATCTGCACTAACAACATTAAACATCTGCACTAATTATGGGTTTGTCTGCACTAATAAGGGGTCACGTCTGCAAATAAGGGGTATCTGTACTAAAGAGGTTTCACGTCTGCATTAATAAGGGGTCACGTCTGCAGAATGGACGTCTGCACTAATTATTTCACGTCTGCACTAATCTCACTCTGCACTGTTAAGTCACATCTGCACTAATAAGGTTTCACGTCTGCATTAATAAGGGGTCACGTCTGCACTAATAAGGGGTCACGTCTGCACTAATAAGGTTTCACGTCTGCATTAATAAGGGGTCACGTCTGCACTAATAAGGGGTCACGTCTGCACTAATAAGGGGTCACGTCTGCACTAATAAGGTTTCACGTCTGCATTAATAAGGGGTCACGTCTGCACTAATAAGGGGTCACGTCTGCACTAATAAGGTGTCACGTCTGCACTAATAAGGGGTCACGTCTGCACTAATAAGGGGTCACGTCTGCACTAATAAGGTTTCACGTCTGCATTAATAAGGGGTCACGTCTGCACTAATAAGGGGTCACGTCTGCACTAATAAGGTGTCACGTCTGCACTAATAAGGGGTCACGTCTGCACTAATAAGGGGTCACGTCTGCACTAATAAGGGGTCACGTCTGCATTAATAAGGGGTCACGTCTGCACTAATAAGGGGTCACGTCTGCACTAATAAGGTTTCACGTCTGCATTAATAAGGGGTCACGTCTGCACTAATAAGGGGTCACGTCTGCACTAATAAGGTGTCACGTCTGCACTAATAAAGGGTCACGTCTGCACTAATAAGGGGTCACGTCTGCACTAATAAGGGGTCACGTCTGCACTAATAAGGTTTCACGTCTGCACTAATAAGGGGTCACGTCTGCACTAATAAGGGGTCACGTCTGCACTAATAAGGTTTCACGTCTGCATTAATAAGGGGTCACGTCTGCACTAATAAGGGGTCACGTCTGCACTAATAAGGTGTCACGTCTGCACTAATAAGGGGTCACGTCTGCACTAATAAGGGGTCACGTCTGCACTAATAAGGGGTCACGTCTGCACTAATAAGGGGTCACGTCTGCCCTAATAAGGGGTCACGTCTGCACTAATAAGGGGTCACGTCTGCACTAATAAGGGGTCACGTCTGCACTAATAAGGGGTCACGTCTGCACTAATAAGGGGTCACGTCTGCATTAATAAGGGGTCACATCTGCATTAATAAGGGGTCACATCTGCAATTAATAAGGGGTCACGTCTGCATTAATAAGGGGTCACGTCTGCATTAATAAGGGGTCACGTCTGCAATTAATAAGGGGTCACGTCTGCATTAATAAGGGGTCACGTCTGCATTAATAAGGGGTCACGTCTGCATTAATAAGGGGTCACGTCTGCACTAATAAGGGGTCACGTCTGCATTAATAAGGGGTCACGTCTGCAATTAATAAGGGGTCACGTCTGCATTAATAAGGGGTCACGTCTGCACTAATAAGGGGTCACGTCTGCATTAATAAGGGGTCACGTCTGCACTAATAAGGGGTCACGTCTGCATTAACAAGGTGTCACGTCTGCATTAATACCAAGTCTGTATAAATAAGGTACCAAGTCAAGTCTGTATAAATAAGGTACCAAGTCAAGTCTGTATTAATACGTGTCGAATAAGTGTTTTTAGCTCCTTATTATGTGACTGTGTATCTCACTGTCATTGCACATAAAATGACATACATACATCCACCTGCCTATTGCAAGACAATTGCATGACAGTCAGAAATGCATATCACACATTCACCTCAGATATCTGAATAACACTGAATTTAAAAAAGATAACAGGATGCCTCAGGAGCTGAGTTGAAAACATAACTGTGACAATCCTAGCGAGGCACGAGTCAGCCTGTATATCTATTTGTTTGCGTAATGCACTTAAAATGATGCTGTGGACATTAAACAGGTATCTGGATGGCACTGTTCCCTCAACCCAATAACAGTTCACAGATCGGCGTTATGTTCAGAACACCTAGCTACACACCCAAACCAAAGCTCGAACAGTAAAGCCCTCATCACTGCTTCATTCATTCCTCAACCAAAACATCCCAGTTATGACACCAAACAACACCCAATGAGTCACATTTAAAATGCCGTGGAACAGGAATCCAGCAAACCTTTTACTGGAGAAAAAAAAAAGATTGTCCTTCACAAAATAAACTGATGCATATTATAAAACAATTGAAATGCTATTTTAAAAAAGGTCCTAGAGAGTATTGTCCACCTTGGTCCCGAGCAGCAGAGCGGTAGAGCAGGGTGAGGTGAGACCCCTCTGTCCTCTTCACACAACAAGCTGTGCCTGAGTTAGTGAGTCTACAAACTGAGGACACAGACACAGCAGTGATCTCTCCTCAGAACAGTCCCACCATGTGATCGATCTGTCTCATGTACACACTCTTCAAAGGCAGGGAGTACCTGGGCTCTTCAGAGACCCGGTCACTCTGAAGAAAGGAAGCAGAGGAGATGATGATGATGATGAGTTGTACAAAAAATAAAACATAAGTTGTTGATAGATGACCTCACTCCGCATATTTCAAATATGTTTGTGCTTATTTAGCAGAAAGAAATGTATGTCATTCATCACTGTATATTTTAAGCTGCAGTATTTGATTATGCAGGCAGTGTCAGGGTAATATATAATTATATATCAGAGGTCATTACATTGATATTGTTGATAGAAAATGACACGTTGGAGGTCTCCTGGTCTGTCACCACTCTCTCCTCACAGGGGAACAGGTCATTCCACTGCTTCTCCCGGAAGCGAGCATCAATAGGTACCACATGGCCCTCTGTGGTGAAGATGTACTTGTTCTCTGATTTGTGCAAGGGGTTGTCATCATCAAACAGCTGGAAGGAGAATGTCCCAGGATTAACTAGAATGACAGGTTCAATTAGCTCAGAAAAGCCTGTTCCAGTTTCTGACCAACATACAGTACAGGTACATACCATGTAAAGGTATTTTTAGACAGTACAAGTACTAAACAGCTCAGGTTAATGTTCCTATTGATCCAGTAAGGCCAGAAGGCTAGTTTATTTTTATTGGCATGTAACTGATATGAATGTTGTATTGTCAATTTGTTTTCTACTATATTTAATTGGCACTTTAAACGTGCATATGATACTGCAACAATTTCCCCATGGGGACAATAAAGTCAGTTAAGTACATACCAGGTAAAGGTATTTGCAGGTCTCGCTGAGAAAAAAGCTCTCCATGCGATCCTCTTTGGACTTGTCCACCATGTGGTGAAGAGTGGCTTACCCACACTTGTCATATCCACACATCAGTTTAGGGAACAGTAGAAACAGACTTCCTCTCTAAAAGTAAAAGTGTTTTTCAACGACCCGACTTATACCAGACTTTGGCATTTTTTTCCAGGCTCTCAAGGATGTCCAGTCCTACGTGCAAATACAAAGGATGTTTGGTTGCCTGTGAGGGGAAATGAAATAACTCAAAGCAGATCAAAACAAATAAAACTAACAAACATTCTGTATCAAAATGTTGTCTCCAATGCATGTGCAGCACTGGTACCTGGTAGAGGAGATAGGTGGACTCCACCAGTTCTGGCCTCAGGGGGTAGAAGAGCACGTCAGGCGCCTGCTGCCAGTTGTACCTCTCCGGCAGGGCCCCGAAGCGCTTCCAGATGGCATGGTTTAAGGCATGCATGCAAATGGCCTCCTCAACACCACCATTCAACAACTGAGGTGGTCAGGCACGGGGTCAGAGCACAGACACGGGGTCAGAGCACAGACACGGGGTCAGAGCACAGACACGGGGTCAGGGCACAGACACGGGGTCAGGGCACAGACACGGGGTCAGGGAACAGACATGGGGTCAGAGCACAGACACGGGGTCAGGGCACAGACACAGACACAGACACGGGGTCAGGGCACAGACACAGGGTCAGGGCACTGACACGGGGTCAGGGCACTGACACGGGGTCAGAGAACAGACACGGGGTCAGAGCACAGACACGGGGTCAGGGCACAGACACGGGGTCAGGGCACAGACACGGGGTCAGGGCACAGACACGGGGTCAGGGCACAGACATGGGGTCAGAGCACAGACACGGGGTCAGGGCACAGACACAGACACAGACACGGGGTCAGGGCACAGACACAGGGTCAGGGCACTGACACGGGGTCAGGGCACTGACACGGGGTCA
The DNA here is from genome assembly GCF_021184085.1 of Oncorhynchus gorbuscha. Lineage (NCBI taxonomy): Eukaryota > Metazoa > Chordata > Actinopteri > Salmoniformes > Salmonidae > Oncorhynchus > Oncorhynchus gorbuscha. Next base: position 66,428,052 of record NC_060190.1, on the reverse strand, counting down.
GAGCACAGACACGGGGTCAGAGCACAGACACGGGGTCAGGGCACAGACACGGGGTCAGGGCACAGACACGGGGTCAGGGCACAGACACGGGGTCAGGGCACAGACACGGGGTCAGGGCACAGACACTGGGTCAGGGCACAGGGGTCAGAGCACAGACACTGGGTCAGGGCACAGACACAGGGTCAAAGCACAGACACGGGGTCAGGGCACAGACACAGACACAGACACGGGGTCAGAGAACAGACACGGGGTCAGAGCACAAACACGGGGTCAGGGCACAGACACGGGGTCAGGGCACAGACACAGACACGGGGTCAGAGAACAGACACAGGGTCAGAGCACAGACACAGGGTCAGGGCACAGACACGGGGAAAACATCATAAACAGTAGTAACGCTGTCAGGTTGAACATACACCAAGGTATTCTACTGAACAACATTTATTGGGACATTGTAGGTTGAGGACATATGCAGGGTTTGTACTGCTCCCCATTCCCAGAGAGAGAGAGGTGTCTACCAGGAGGCCAGGGAAGAAGGCTTGCAGGGAGTCGATCCAGGTGTTCATGATCTGGCCTTGGAACATGTTCACATTGACGTAGAGTGGAGGGTCCCCTTCTCCCTCATTACATGACTCCCTCCTGCAGGTCAACATCAACACACACACCTTACCTTTACAGAATGTAGATCAACACTAAACAACATGCCGCCACATGACTAATATAACCTCAAATATGGCCAATCATTCAACACACAACCATTAGAACACTATGTATCCACACAAACACACCCTCATCAAGTCAATTCAAGCACAGGACTGACCCCATTCTCAGGTGGTTCTGGATGCTCTCATAAGAAGCTTGGAACATCCGCTAGTCCTCTCTCTCTCCAAACAGGACGTAAGACTTAAGCAGGTACTCGTAGAACAAGTCCATCCCTGCTCCCAGGCCACTTTGCATGCCAACCCACTGTCCCGTTTGAATGTTCACTACTTTCCCTGAGATTTGAAGAGAAGAGGTAACCATGTGCGATACAACAAGAGAGAAAGATGCAGCTACACATGAGCAAACATCTACATACAAACTACAAAGATGATCTCTACTCACCTAGCAAGCCTGTCTCGTTGCTCCTCAGGTTCCACAGGGCTCGGACAGCCCGTCTTGCCACACACTCAAACGTGGAGTCTCCAATCAGACGGCTCAGAATGCCAAACTCCACCATCAGGGAGCCAGCCCCAGATGTGCAAGTCTCATTGATGCTGTCTGGAGAGACACCACTCTTCAGGTTCACCTGAGGAAATGAAGTGACAGTCACTGAAGAACATGACAGTTATTTCAGTACGGCATAGTTGTGCTCGTTATATATACACACATTGTCGTCCATGTCCACGTCACCGAAGGGATGCTTGGGGTCAGTCAGGAGGATGTGAGCACAGATCAGACTACCCAGGATCCTGGAGGGACAAATAATGAACGAATGAGACAACCATCAAGAGAAGTTAGAAGGCAGTCCTTGTTTAAACATTAAGGTAGCTAGGATTCAGAGATAGATGCATTGAACTCTGCTCCTACCACTAGATTAGAGCTACCATTACCCTACTTTAAACAATATAAACACCCCTCCCTCCACCACCACAGCACCTACAATTTTTTGTTTTCTTTGCAGCTTGGAAAGATTACGAAATGGTACTTGTGGTTTACTGAAATGTGAGCTGCAACTCCACCGTGGTTGTAAAGCTGTTTGCTACATCTTTACATCTGGAACTTGAACCTGAGCTAACAAAAAAAGTTCTAGTCAATACGGATATTACATTTACACCTGATGTTAGCCTCAAACACTTGCACAGTGTCGAAAGATACCGTGTCTATCACCAACTTCACAGCTCTATGGAACTCTGACACATTCCCCAGCACCTGGAGCGAGACACATTACCAGGATCATTGAAAAACCTTCCTAAACCGTTTGAATACCATTATCCTAAAAGCTGACACAAATGAAACAGGAATAGAAAATACAGCTGCTTACCAGTAGTGTGTCGAGGGTGTCAATTAATAGTTTCCCAAGACATCATTGATGTTAATGTTTCACTACTGTTGTTTCAGGTGAAACATGTAAAAACGAGGCTTGACAATGATTGAGGGTATGCACATGTAGGCAATAATGCAAACACCATGGTGGGAATTGTGGGACCACATTCAACTTGATCACAAGCTGAACAAGTTAAATGGATTGACCCTGTTTCAGCTTGAGAGAAATTACGTTTCATCCAGCTGTGCATTTTCTTTGTGCCTTTTGTTATCAGATTCAAAAGAATGTCGCTCAAAGTAGATAGAGCGGACAAACAAATAGAATTACCAGCCTTACAGTGACTGTATTTGGTTAGCTATTTACATCACCTTAACCAGACTTGATAACAAGTCCTGCATGACAGACAGGTGCAAATTACAATAACCGCACAGTTAACATCATCCGTCACAATGTAAATAATGAATGGACACTGGACACACACTTCAGCTAGTTGGACAGGGCAGTCTACCAACCGAATAATCAATTGCACGTGTTACCAGATTGGTTGTAGGCCTATACTCACGGGTTGAGAACGTCAGGACCTCTCCCTTGACAGTCAATGGGATTGAGCTCATCTTCGGGAAAGGCATATTTCATGTAGTTGACGTATCCAAAGTAGAACATGTCTTTGGCCATAACTTTCATCTTTAACTTGAGTGTGTCCGGGAAGGAGCTATATCTCCTGTCATCTCTGTTCTCTTCAAAGAGGCTAAGGTAAGACTTCTTCTTAGGTGAATCTTCTTCACCAAGTTTGGCACAAGAGGTCCTGCTTTGTGCTTCTCCATTTAAATTTAGGGGGAAGTTGAACCCCCAGCTAGGTCCCAGTCCAAACGCTAGCTATAGTAGACTACTTGAAAGTCAGTCTGAGTACGAGACCAACCAGTATCGACTTCCATTGCATCTTTGTTCTGGATCGGTCTTAAAATAAGCAACATCACCTTTGCACCAATAGAAAACACCCACAAGCATTAAAATGTAGAGGCTCAGACAGGTGAAGAGTCAGAAAATACCCATGTCAAAACCAATCTGGAGGTATGAAAATCTTATTTTTATTCACTTTCTGACATTTGTTTGCGAATCTGATGTTTTCGAGTTAAAATCATAGTTCGAGACTATTGGTAGTAGGCTATGATTATTGATACAAGTATTAGTCCGATGAGTGTAGTCAAATGTTGTCCTTAATTTTAATGACAAAGTTCATCTTTAAGCATAGTTTGTTTTTTATCCACCCAGATAACATAATTACTAAATAATTCCAAAGTATTGACACCATAAATATATATTTCAAAAATGCGCCACAGAAAATATCGCAACTGAGGGTGAACAACGATAACAGGACAATGTCTAAATTAACAAGAATGCCTTTCGATTTCTTGAATATATAGGAGTGGTGTTTTCTCTTTGCTCAGGAAGGCACACTTTGCATGCTGTTTGCTTCAGAGATGAGATATTGCACAAGGCACTTTGAATTCTGCCACTCTCTCTCAGCTCATTGACCGCAGTAGACATCATTTCACTGAGGCAAATTACAAACCAGGCTGATAACCACACAACCAACCCACTATCTTGACCATCAGTACATTAATATAAAATATCCATATGCGCTCACATAAGTAAAAATCTTAACAGCTTGATATTTGTACATACCTAGCTACTGAACTATTTACATAATTCATTGCTAAAAAATTTGATTTGGCAAAAAAAAGGCAAAGGCCATAAAGCAGTTAATCTCACAGTAGAACATGACAGAGACAAGAAGGGAAACCAGAAAGTCCATTTACATTCCCAGTGACATATCAACGTACACTATATATACAACCGTATGTGGACACCCCTTAAAATTAGTGGATTTGTCTATTTCAGCCACACCCGCTGCTGACGGGTGTATAAAATAAAGCACACCGCCATGCAATCTTCATAGACAAACATTGGCAGTGGAATGGCACGTACTGAAGAGCTCAGTCACTTTCAACATGGCACCATCATAGGATGCCATCTTTCCAACAAGTCAGTTCGTCAAATTTCTCCCCTGGTCAACTGTAAGTGCTGTTATTGTGAAGTGGAAACTTCTTTGCGCAACAACGGCTCAGTGGTAAGCCACACAAGCTCACAGAACGGGACTGCCGTCTGTACTCAGTTGCAACACTCACTACCGAGTTCCAAACTGCCTCTGGAAGCAACATCGGCACAATAACTGTTCGTCAGGAGCTTCATGAAATGGGTTTCCCACGGTCGAGCAGCTGCACACAAGCCTAAGATCACCATGCACAATGTTAAGCGTCAGCTGGAGTGGTGTAAAGCTCGCCGCTATTGGACAATGAAGCAGTGGAAACGCCTTCTCTGGAGTGATGAATCACGCTTCATCATCTGGCAGTCCAACGGACAAATCTGGGTTTGCCGGATGCTAGTAAAGCGCTACCTGCCCGAATGCATAATGCCAACTGTAAAGTTTGGTGGAGAAGGACTAATGGTCTGGTGTTGGTTTTCATGGTTCAAGCTAGGCCCCTTAGTTCCAGTGAAGGGAAATCTTAACGCTACAACATACAATGACATTCTAGATAATTCTGTGCTTCCAACTTTGTTGCAACAGTTTTGGGAATGCCCTTCCCTGTTTTAGCATGACAATGCCCCCGTGCACAAAGTGAGGTCCATACAGAAATGGTTTGTCGAGTTCGGCGTGGAAGAACTTGACTGGCTTGCACAGAGCCCTGACCTCAACCCCATCAAACACATTTTTTTGATGAATAGGACAGCCGACTGTGAGCCAGGCCTAGGAGGGACCAACTCCATATTAATACCCATGATTTTGGAATGAATGTTCGACAAGCAGGTGTCCACATACTTTTGCTCATGTAGGGTATGTCTGTTATTTTCCCTATTGCTTCACACAGGACTGTCTGGAGAACATGTATAATGATGAGGCCCCAGTCAGTGGCTAAACAACCCATCCTGAGGGTGTAGGATCGCTACACTAGTGTTATAAACAGTTGGACTTACAGGTGTGGGAAACGCCTGTCGTTCAGCCCATAGAATGAAAAAGGCTGACAGACTAAACCTCTCTCCGTTCAAGAGACTGAAGTAGCACCTCATGGCAGAGGTGTAATGCCCATTCTGTGACTCATGGGATGTGGTATTTGGCATTGACCAGGGGCTACCATCTTTTAGTAGTGCAGAGGTATGGGGGTTTGTGGGGGAGAATCATTGGATAGAATTAGAACAACAGGGAGGAACGGGCAGGGGGCACAGTGCAGCATCAGAGTTGGAGGGAACACTGTACATGTGTGAACAGAGAGCGAACAGGGTGTGGCATGAGGGTAACATGGAAGATGGAGCTGGGAGGACAGAGTTCCTGTACTTTCAGCTTCTCCCAGATTTTGATTGTTGGATGAGCCACTGCAGTGTGATATCTGGAAGGCAGGAGACGCATGGGGGTCAGTGTGAGACAGGAGAGACAGCAGGTGAAACGAGACGCCTACAGTGGTGGGTAAGTATGATTCGGAATACACAAGTGTATATATGTAGCCACTTTGGGTGCACCATGTTATTGTTCATTTGTTTCCTCTCCTCCAGCCTTCCACTCAGACAAGCAAACCGTTCCACCATCACCATCTTACTCACCTATGTTGTCTCTCTCTTTGCAGGAAATGGAGTAGCAGCAAATCTCTCTGTCTTGAATGGCTGCCAAGTTCCTGTAGAAAGAAAGCGGTAAAGAAAACTGATAACCTGCCATCAACTGTGATGTTGGTGTTAATATTAACTGGCCAACAGAGGGAGCTGTTTCCTTTTGAAAACCTGTATCATTTCTAAAAGCAGTAGAGGAGTAGCAAGGAGTTTCTAAACCCTGAGGTGCAACATCACAAGACTTCTGGGAAATCTTGCGAAGCAGACCAGGCTGGGGTTTGAGAAGTGAAACATTCTTCCTTAGTTCATTTTCTCGAAATGTAAAGGCACAACATTCGAGCCAATGACTTAAGTAGTTAGTGCTGAGCGACTAGTGCTTTTGAGATCAGTTCGGTTTTGATTAGATTATTTTTTTAAATCACAGTTTGTGATTATGTGGGTTGAATAAAAGTGTTGGTTAGTGACTGCCCATTACTGCTTATCACTTAATAACCATTGATTCACATTACTATACTTTAATAAAATATTTCAGTTGTGTATATTACATTTGTTTTATTTTATTACTTAATTCCAAGTCATCTCTATAGAGCTGCTGCCTATGCTGTCTGACAAAATGAGTATTTTGGTAGTTCTTCAAAGTAAATAGCGCTTACTTCTGAATACCAACTATCAATCACTTAGATCATGTACTTTCAGGTAAAGATAACTAGCGCAGCAACTGCTCTCTCTTTCTCCCTCTCTCCTAACGTAGCAGGCATAAAAGGAACACACAGACCAGATAAGAAGGTGCGCAATGGATTATGGTAATTGTAGTTAAAGGAGTGCCTTTGATTTGATGGCCTGTAAATGTGCAGTTTGGCACAAGACAACCTTCAAATCCGATGATGTGTTTCTGTGCATGAGCTTAGCTAGCCAACGTCACCTACAAGCGTGATCAGGGATTTCTCCTGGAGAAGCCGTTTCTGCCCATCTTCATACTTTACTGTATTTGGTACAAGTGACAGAATAATGCAATGTTTCTCTATGAAAAAGGAAAACAAAGCTTATAAAAAAGGCATGCCTAGAAAGTCACAAATCATAACTTCTCTTCTAAAATAAAACCATTAGGTCTTTGCTGATGTGAGATTAGTAAAAGGATAGCAGTGTTAAACTCCAGCAAAGTACTTCAAGAATGGTAACTAATCTTCCAAGGTAGTTATAGTCATAAGAAAAAAAAATAGAAAATTTGACTACAATATCTAACTTCTTGGGGACCTGACCAAATTCACATAGAAATGTCAGTTATAGATCTTTCATTCTCATTGAAAGTGAGTCAAAGCAGTAGATCTGTTCTATGTGCACTATTTCAATGCTTTCCGTTTTTTAAGTTTAGTTTTTGTACACCAGCTTCAAACATCCAAAACAACATTATTTTTAGTTATTGCAAAGGTATTTCACAGCGGTTTAGATGGTACAATGACTCTACACAATGGACTGCTTGTTTTGTAACAAACTGAAATTATGGCAAATTATTAGAATTGTAGAAACCAGGAAATGGTGGAACGATTTCTGCATAGTGCATCTTTTAAAAAGTAATTGTGTGTGATGAATGTCTTTGTACTGCTACTATATTAGTGTATCCATCTTGAAGTGGATAAGCACAGCCAAGGACACAGCATGGAAGGAAACTGAAAAGCTGTTGTTTAAAAGTTTGTAGAAGAAACAATTGTGACATCAGTGATGCCATCACCATTTCATAAGTACCCTGTTAAACCTGAAATATTATGAGAAGCACATGATCAGAATATAGAAAGGCCCTAACTCAATGGCAATGTTCAATATCCATCTCCAGACTTTTCAAATCGGGGAGGGGAGGGGAGGGGGGGACCACAATGGAAATAAGTCTGACTGTGATATCCCCATCACTTTTTAAAATGTATGTACAGTGTGTATACATGTGTTGGCAATAAAAATCAATCAAGGCACAATAACAGAGGGACTCCTCCGTCATTTATTTAGAATGAGTATTCTCAACTTTAAAAAGGGTGTGTAGAGTTGATTCACACTACCTCAGCTAAGATGCATCAGATGTTGTGTGATTACTTCTGTGGATTTACTACTAGGAAACACCTCATCTTTTCTCTTCATACTCACATGTTTTCAATGAGCTGCTTCTCGTCTAGCGCACTGGGGATATCTCTTTTGTTGCCAAGAACCAAAATCTAAAAAGCCAAACCACAGTTTGGCTCATGTGGCAGAAATGCTTGCTGATCATATTAATAAACTGTCATTTACATGAATTCGTTCAATTCAGCAGTTTCAGAAGTGTAGGCTTACTTACAGGAATTCCTTGTAACTGAGGCTTGTCTAACAAATTGTGCAGCTCATTCCTGGAAGCCTCCACCTTCTCACGGTCAGCTGCATCCACCATGTATCTAAAGAAATCAAATATTTAAAAGACATGGCACAAGTTGACAAACGCATAAAAAATAATGTTATATATACTTTAAAGAATTGGACGTGCTCAAAACATACCCAACTCAATGTTCGACCATTGACTGGTATTCACTGAACGTGTCTCTTAAGACAAACAGAACAATCAACAGTCCTGTACTCTTCCTGAATATAAATTGTACCCATGCAGACTGACAAATGGACAAACTCAGATACTCACACAATTGCGTTAACTCCCCGACAGTAACGTTCCCACATGCTCCTGAACCTCGGCTGCCCTCCTATATCCCAGATCTGGAAAAGCAGAGGTCACACATTTTTTCAATCATGCAGTAGGTATAGATTGCCACTGTGAAACATTACAGTAGCCTACATACTGTAGTGACTGAAGACCTACCTTGATGTTAACGTTGCCTTTTGTGATCTTCCTCATGTTGAATCCAACTGAAGGGATCATGTCTTCACTAAAATGCCCAGACTGAACAAGAAGAGAAAAGACCATTGATCACTTTTGAGTGATTGTACAAGCTGAGCTGACATGGAACTGACATGAAACAAGCTGAGCTGACATGGAATAAACATGGAAAAGCAGGTCAAAGTGTTCCTAATTCTAACATGTCCTCTGGAATTGCCACCTGTATACAAGGCCTAACTAAAATGGTATACCAGAGACATAAACCTAATTGTCGTGGCTGGGTTGCGTTTGTAAATTCACACTGGCTATCTACTCAGATTTGACAGCACTCGCCTGAATGTGCCAGAGTGCGAAATAAATGATGAATTTACGAATGCCCAACACCCGATGAATAAGACCGATTCAATGTCTGCAAAAAAAGGTTATTCAATTGTTGCCAGCAGCAGTTAGGTCACCAACGGTCTAGATAACCAGCTCTGCTAGGGTGAGTAAAATGGTCAGAGTGAGGTGTTCTCTCATTTGTGTCTGCAAGTAGCTAGCGAACTCGGCCAGAGCGTCCAGTGTGCTCTGAACACTGTGAGAGCGAAACACTCTGAATTTACTATGACCTGGTGAATGACCTGGTGCGCACTCTGGAACACACCCCATATTTTGCACAATTCCTGTTGTAAAAAAAACTGCTCACCTGCTAAAAGTTTAGTGGTATTTGCACAAGTGCCTCCCTTATGTACATTTTTTTTACAGAAATTATTTCAAAATAATGTTAATTTATTCATTTCTAAGGCTTGTAAGGGGTCACAACCTCTAGAGGAAATATGTTTGGAATGCAGACAAGTTTCAGATTTTAAAGGAGACAATTTGTCCCTTTGTCACTAAAGCCCCATATACCACCCACCGCCGCGACCTGTATGCTCTCATCGACTGGCCCTCGCTACATATTCGTCGCCAGACCCACTGGCTCCAGGTCATCTATAAGTCTTTGCTAGGTAAAGCTCCGCCTTATCTCAGCTCACTGGTCACCATAACAACACCCACCCGTAGCACGCACTCCAGCAGGTATATCTCACTGGTCATCCCCAAAGCCAACACCCACTTTGGCCACCTTTCCTTCCAGTTCTCTGCTGCCAATGACTGGAACTAATTGCAAAAATCGATGAAGTCTCCCTCACTAAATTTAAGCATCAGCTATCTGAGCAGCTTACCGATTGCTGCAGCTGTACACAGCCCATCTGTAAATAGCCCACCCAACTACCTACCTCATCTCCATATTGTTTTAATTTACATTTTTGCTCTTTTGCACACCAGTATTTCTACTTGCACATCACCATCATCTGCACTTCAGTGCTAATTTGCTAAATTGTAATTACTTCGCTACTATGTCCTATTTATTGCCTTACCTCCTTACTCCATTTGCACACACTCTATATTGATTGTTCTATTGTGTTATTGACTGTACTTTTGTTTATCCTATGTGTAACTCTGTGTTGTTTTGTCGCACTGCTTTGCTTTATCTTGGCCAGGCCGCAGTTGTAAATGAGAACGTGTTCTCAACTGGCCTAGCTGGTTAAATAAAAGTCTATCGCCTAAGAACCCTGTCTTATGAGAAGAATAGGTGCAGGGAGGCAGAAGGAATTTAAAGGTCCAATGCAGACATTTTTAACGCATTACATAATTTCTGAGTAACAATTCTTGTGATTGAATATAATTATATTAATATATAATAATATATAATAATAATATAAAAACTGAAAAATAGCTGTTATTGGCAAATCAACTTTGTATTTGTCACATGCATCTTCAACAACAGGTGTAGCCAAACAGTAACATTTTTACTTACGGGTCCTTTTCCAACAATGCAGAATTAAAGATAAAAAATTACATCTAGAAATAGTGACATGAGGAATACACACACAGAGAGTAACCAATAACAAGTACAAGAGGTTTGGAAGTCTTATTGGTCTATTAACCAAAACTCCATCCCACCAATACAGGCTGACATTTCAGGTGGTCTTTCAAACAGCTCTTACACTAAAAAAAGGCATTTTCATAATTTTCACAATATTATTCCAACCGCCGTGTGGAAATATAAAACACAGAAATATCACGTTTTTGAATGCACTGGGCCTTTAAAAGAGCAATGCGAATGGTGTCTTTTAAGCCAACCCTAAATTATAGACTACACTCTCGATGACAGGACAGAGAAACAATTGAAGTCATTCTGCAGTCAACTGTCTTTGCCCTTTACTTGAACCCAAACAGTCTCTGAGCAAGACATATGCTTTGTCTGCCGCACATTAGTAACCACCATGACTTGATTAGTCACCTGACCAGGCCAAAGTAGAAGTGAGTGCAGTGGTCTTGTGAGTGAAGCCTGGCTGGAAACACCACCACCCTAACATATTACAACTAACCACATGGGCACTTCCCCATCAACGTCATGCATCTCATTCACTACAACACTGACTGACTCAGAATAAGTCCGTAGTGTTACTCTCTCTACATCCTATAAGAAATACTTGGAATTATAGGCTACCTGGAAAAGTTTAGGTATCAAATTGTGAACAATTTCTCATTCATCTTTATTATGTTGTTAGATACAGTAGAAACAATGACTGGGTGTTTTGAGGCAAGAATGCTGCTGCAGGGAATCAGAGCACAGAATGGAGTGATAAATCATGTGTTTATGTGTTTGATACCACTCTATTCCAGCCATTATTGTGAGCCGTCCTCCCCTCAGCAGCCTCCACTGCACAGGTCTTCAAGTTCATCTCATTCTGTTCTGTTGGAACTGTTCTGGTCAGCTAGCGTCTTTCTGTCTTTGATCTTGCACATCCAAACCGCTGTGATGTCAAGAGGAAAGGATCACGATTTCCAAGGCCTAATAATCAGCTTTTGAGAAACCCTAGTTGTAACACTAATGACAAAATGATTGTATGAGAGACCCTGGCCTGTTTGTTTAACCAACGCAACTAGCTGACAATCAAATTTATTGGTTGGGTATAGAGTTTAGTGGATGTTAGCTGTGAGTCATTGAGAGTGAAGACTGTGGGAGAATCTGAACTGCATTCTCTTCGGCACCTTCTCAAAACCCATTGGAGGAGAAAGCCAAAGGTTCCTCCCCTCTGACCTTTTCCAATGGGTTTTGAGAAGGTGAGGAGCGAGGACGTGAGCAGTAGGGCTGTGACGGTACCAGCATAACAATGTTTTTTCCATGCCAAAAATTAAAATACAAGTCAGACCAAACTCGTTGGTCCTTTGAAAACCTGCTATTTGCTAAATATTGTGTGCTATAGCTTGGAAAATAAAATGTGACTCTGGATGACAACATAATGATGCTTGAGATTGCCAAGAGTGTGAAAAGCTGTCATTAAGGCAAAGGGTGGCTACTTTGAAGAAACTAAAACATGTTTAAAACTTTTGTAGTTACTACATGATTCCATGTGTTATTTCATAGTGTTGATGTCGTCACTATTATTCTACAATGTAGAAAATAGTAAAAATATAAAACCCTTGAATGAGTAGGTTTGTGTGTATGTATATATACACACACATACAGTACCAGTCAAAGGTTTGGTCACACCTACTCATTCAAGGGTTTTTCTTTATTAGGTTGGAATAATACTGTGAAATTGTGAATATTATGATAATGCCCTTTTAGTGTAAGAGATGTTTGAAGACAGCCGAAAATGTCAGTCTGTTTAAGTAGGAGGGAGTTTTAGCCTTCCATGGTGACATCATCATGCGGTAAATGAGTTAATAAACCAATAAAAGAGTTCCAAACCTCTCTGCCAATAACAGCACATTTTCAGTTTCCCCCTCCCCACTCAAACCAATCCCAGATAGTCCTTGCAACCTTCTTGCTGGAGAAATAGCTTTTTTCAATAACATTTTTTTTTATAGCCCAGCCTAAATGTCCACCAGAGGGCATTATTCCTGATGTTTGGCTCGTTCATAAAACATCCTCCAATTAAGCTGCAAAGGCGTCAGTTTCTTCCTTAATTAAACCGATCAAATTGGCACTCCTCCCCAAAAAAATGACACATTTGCAAATTCTTAATAAAAACAATTTTCCACCACCATGCTAGAGTGGCTAAAACTACTTCTGGAATAAATTACCAAACTATAAAACTAGATAACCAGCTATGGGTAACAGGAGTGCCAACTAGATACATTAGCATACTATGTACATTAATAGCTTTAGGTTGGTTGTTTTTAAGGTCAACATCAAGATTTCCACCAAGGTCGTTACCTCTCTTATCATCCCTCTTCCTCCCTTTAAAAAAAATATATATTTTTATTAACAACAAATCAATACATAAAGCACATGAGGGAACACAAGCATACATAGATTACAAACAATGGACAATCGAGCTAGGGGGTACAATATCACATTACAATTAGACAAGGACCTTAAGGGACATGCATATACTTACAATTCTAACAGCTTTTTTGTTAGTAGAGCATTTAACCGTCTTAAAATACAGTTCAATTTCTTTTTGTAGGATACGAAAATGTGGTTTTGTGTTTGTAAATTTACATTTGTGTATATGAAATTTGGCCAAAAGAATAATGAAATTAATTACATAAAAATGATTCCGCTTATTTCTATTGTATTGAAGAATCCAAACAGTACATCTCTCCACAATAGTGTAAAATCTTCATAAATGTGTTCAATTATAAACCTACTGATGTCTTGCCACAGTTTTCTTACATGCATACAATGCCAAAAAAGATGCACAACTGTTTCTGGGTGGTCATTACAAAAGGAGCAATTTGAGTTGATGTTTTCCTTAAACTTCTTCATATAGTGGTTGGCAGGATAATATTTATGAATAATTTTAAAGGAAACTTCCTTCATTTTGTTAACAAGTAGGTATGTTTGTGGCAACATCCAAACTTTTTTCCAACAGATATTATCAATAAATCCATTCCAATAAGGCATGACATAAATAGATACAACATCCTGCTGAAACAAGGATCGTATCGCTCTGTTGTTGAATGGACCAAAAGAGAAACAAATCTTTCCTACTGATGAGTCAACAGGGTCAATAGAAGGTAGGCTCTGAGGGTCAGGTCTTGACATGTTCCTGAATAACATAGCAACACCTGAGGGAATGGCATCTAAAACAATTGCAAAATCTTTAGGTGTTACAGGGACCTTGTAAAGTGATAAGAATTCTTTATAACTGAGTAAAAGACCCTCTGCATTTACCAGTTGGCTCACCAATAGGATATTATTTCTGAACCAATATTCTAAAAACAGAGAGGTATTTTTATACAATATATCCCGATTATTCCATATATAATATCTGTGTGGAGAAAATTGTGTTTATAAATTAAGGACCATGACAAGAAAACCTGCCAATGAAAAGCAGAAAGTTTCACTGGAACTTTGTCAATATTATAATTGCAAAACAACATGAAGTTAAGGCCACCAAAAGTAGAGAAGACATGATGAGGAATAAAATTCCAGATAGAAGTGGGTCTTCTTAGGAATTGTTTTATCCAATTGATCTTGAAAGTATTATTTAAAGTAGTAAAATCCAGAAAATTCAGTCCACCATTCTCATAAGTGTTCATTACAACAGTTTTCCTAATGTAATGGGTACGGTTTCTCCAAAGAAAGTTGAAAAGCATCTGGTCTATCTCCATGCTTATTTTACGGTCAAGATATAAAGATAGAGCACCATATGTTAGTCTAGAGATACCTTCAGCCTTGGTTATTAGGACTCTACCTTTTAAAGATAAGTCCCTCTGTAGCCATTGATTTAGTTTCTTCTGGGTTTTTTTAATAAGAGGGTTAAAATTTAGTAAGCCTCTAGACTTCTGATCCTTTGTAATGGTTATGCCTAAATATGTAAGTTCTTCTTTTACTGGAATGCCATAATATGAAGGTGTCACACAATCTTTGACAGCTATGAGTTCACATTTCTTAATGTTAAGATGCCTTGGAAAAGGATTGTAATCACATTGATCGATATGGGAATTTGGTTAGGGTCTTTCAGAAAAAGTGTAGTACCATCAGCCAGCTGGCTTATAATAATTTCTTTACCAGCTATGGAAATACCTTACAGGACTATTATTTAAAGAATTTGCAAGGAGTTGGGTGATTAATAAAAACAGATACGGGGAGATAGGAATTAGGCAAGGTTATCCTCTCTTTAACTCAAACTAGGTGAGGTGCCATATTTCAATTTGATAGAGCTGTTACCATTTGCATAGTCTTAATAGCCTTACAGAAAAAAATCCCCAAAGCCAAGTCTCTCAAGGGAGTGGAAGAGAAACTGATGCTCTACTATGTCAAATGCTTTATAAAAATCTAAAAATAATATGAAGCTATCCTCGGTTATTAGGTCTGAGTAGTCAAGTATGTCTAATACTAGTCTGACATTGTTAGAAATATGTCTGTTCCTCATTAAGCCAGACTGTGTTTCATCAATGATTGCATCCAGGACTTCTTTAATTATTTTTGCAAGTAGTAAGGCTAATATCTTATAGTCATTATTAAGAAGACAAATTAGACACCGGTTATTAATGAGCAGCACTTCTTTATTAGTAGGTATCAAGTGTTATTAACCCCTGACTCATTGTAGGAGGGAGAACATTGTTTTTAATACTCTCTAAAAAATACTTCAAATAGGAAGGGAGCTACTTATTCAGAAAATTATTTGATGTAATTCCATCAACACTTGGTGATGTATTGTTCTTTAGATGTTTGATAGACTCTAATCTCTTCAACTTTGATGGGTTCATCACACTGTTTAGAATCTATATCACTGAGAGTGAACATTATTCAGTACGTAGAGCTATACAATTTTCTGTAAAAATTGCTAAAGTATTTAGCGATTAATTTTTGGTCATCTGTAATAACACCATCAATGTTAAATTTATGGATAGTGTTATTTTTAAGAGTGAAATTTCTCAAGTCTAAAGAAATAGGATGAATTTTGTTCTCCCTCCTCAATCCATGTTTTCCTAGATCTAATAAAGGTTCCTTCTGCTTTTAATCTATATATATTATCCAGTTTATTTTGTAACTCAATTAGTTCCATCTTCCCCTCCCGCGAGAGGCCGGCTGGGGACCACTGAGAAAGGGAAGTTATCGTAATGATCACCTTTTCCTCCTCAGCTCTTCTGGTCTTAGTAAGATGACTACCATTTGTATTTGGACACCTCAAATTTAAAGAGCTCCCAGTTCTTGCAATAAGATCTTTCTTCACAAGCCCTTTCCCAAAAGTGTGAGAGCAGATCATTAACCTCAAATTTAACTATATCATTATTTAATAATGAGCTATTTAGCTTCCAGTAGGATGCTCTGCCAAGGTTAGTATCAGGGGTAAATATTTTGATATCAATGTAAATAGCCCTATGGACTGTGAGGGGAATAGTACAAATATTTGTAGTAACACACTTGCCATCAACACATTTGGATATAAGCCAAAAATCTATTCTAAGGTCCTTGTGTAATTGTAATGTGATATTGTACTTCCTAGCTCGATTGTCCATTGTTTGTAATCTATGTATGCTTGTGTTCCCTCATGTGCTTTATGTATTGATTTGTTGTTAATAAAAAAATATATATTTAAAAATATTTAAAAAGTAAAAGATATGTGAACATGCCAGTTTTAGCTAGCTAATAAAGAGCTACGTTAATAATTATCCTGCAGTACTGCATTTCGTTATTTTGTACAAAGTGTACAAAACAAAACTTCTCCATTGCTGACGTTTTTTTAGCGGATGTACAATCGTCGCGAATTGAATTATGGGGAGTTTCAGGCCCCGGAGTGAACATAATTATTCACTCGCAAAACCCAATGAAAACGATGGCCTTCCATTGCAGACTTCCCTTGCTTGGCTAATCATTTGGACCGGATTCCCCCAAAGGCATGTGGTAGAGGGTGTCTTTTAAGTGTTTGGAAAGCAGCCACGGTGGAAAAGTTTATTTACCACGTTTCTTTTTAAAGTCAGCATGGCATTATTTTATGAAAGAGCTGGTCACTGGGGGGCACGAGTGTATCACCAGCTGGGTAGATGACATTTGGACGTCAAAAGACATGACTACATTAATAATATCGCCCTATTGTGGGCTGTTGCTTGGCCTGTTGTAGCTAGTAAAACGGGAAATTGGCTAATTAGCTAGTTAATCCCGATGTTGTAGGAATAAACCTTGACTAGCGAGCAAAATCATATTTAGCCAAATTCCCAAAAAGTGGGTGAACAGTCTGATTATATTGCCATCAAACCACAAATAAAGACCTCTAACTAGCAGTAGATGGCTAGTTTGGAAGGTTAGCCGCAAAGTATGACTTGTGCTATTGTACGTTAACGTAGCTGGCTGACTTTGCAGAAGACAATTGTCGGATAGGCTAGTCAATCAATAATATAGATAGAGGGACGATACTAAATCGATATTGCTGAAGTCGCTAACTTAGCTAGTTAGTGCTTACGTAACTAGAAAGCTACTATAACTAGCTGCTAACATTAGCTAACAGCGAAATAAAAACTTACAGCTATAACGTTAACAAATGTGGTTTTCCCCGAGTGTTGAAGTCCAACCAGAGTCAACTCCATCTCCTCTTTCCAAAAGAGTGACTTAAACCAGTCCAAAAGCCGGTTTATGAGTGCCAGCATATTGATATTGACAGAAAACGACCAGTGTTGTGGCGTTCGCACAAGTGTAGAGGAAATGCTCAGTGCTGTCATATGACTTGTGACCGCGCACAATGGACGCTTCAAGAAACGAATACTCTCTTCCTTTCTTTTGTCCCTTCATATGCGGTCACTGGGTGAATCTCAGTTGTACCCTCGTCGCGTCCTCAGTATTCCCTCCTTCTCAAAACCCATTGGATGAGAAGGCCAGAAGTCCCGCCTTTCTGACATTATCCTCCAATGGGTTTAGGAGGCAAGGAGAGGATGCAAGGAAGAAATTGAGATTCTCCCACTGTTCTACTTCTGTCCAGTATCCACTTTTCCTTCCTTTACTATGCTCAATTTTGATAGTTTCTTTCTATCCTTTGATATTGATTGCATTGATTTCACTTGTTCAAATCTTGTTAAAAAATAACGTAATATCAGGAATTAGAAGATGCCTCTACATGTTTTTGTCATAGCTGAGAGAACAGTTAATGTTCTTATTAGTAATTTACATGAGTATTATTATTACTCTTAAGAAATAGAAAAGGAAAAAGACAGTATTAATTGTTCAAAAAAAGTAAGAAAATCTGTAGAAATAATAATTACTATTGATGAAAGAATAAAGGAAGCAAGCGATAAACAAGATGACAAAATACAGGGGAATTATAGGTGGCTTAATGCACGTTGTTTCTGTAGAAGACTTCAATTTGTTCACTTGGGACTAGCTGCCATGCTATCTCTGAAATAAAAGCATTCCTGCAACACATGTCAGATCATACAGTGGAGATACTCTCCATTGACAGCAGACTCTGGCTGGCATGGTCCTTGGTTTAAGCCTGCTGGATGATCAGGCCACCACTCCTCCTTTGACAGTGGACAGACACATATATCTGAGGAAGCGATGGAAATACTTGTAGCAGGGCGGTTCACTGAGGGAGAAAGGGTTGTGAAAAGGTTGTTTTGAACACGTCACTATTTGAACTTGAACGTTACATCTGAATACTGTAATTAATTTGAGAATACAATGTTGCCTATGCTTTATGTTCCAAAGAATTTCAAAATGACCGACACACCGTGTCAACGATGTGTTAACCTATTCTGTGGTAGGCTACTCACTGGCTTTAGGCTTCTTGTGTCTGATTATCCTGATGCAGGCTTGAGTGAGGAACACCAGGAGTGTGACAGTAAAGAAGAAGGAGCCAATGGCCAGAATCAGCTGAATAGAACACCCGACCTCTTTGCTTCCTGTCGCTGATGAACAGTCAAACAATTCGATCTACCCAAATAGACTACATGGGCAAAAGTGTGGACACCCCTTCAAATGAGTGGTTTCGGATATTTCAGCCACACCAGGTGCTGACAGGTATATAAAATTAATCACACAGCCATGCAATCTCCATAGACAAACATTGGCAGTAGAATGGCCCATATGGAAGAGTTCAGTGACTTTTAATGTGGCACCGTCATAGGATGCCACCTTACCAACAAGTCAGTTTGTCAAATTTCTGCCCTGCTAGAGCTGTCTCTGTCAAATGTAAGTGTTTTTATTGTGTAGTGGAAACTTCTAGGAGCAACAACGCTGCAAAGTGGTAGGCACACAAGCTCACAGAACGGGACTGCCGAGTACTGATGTGCGTACAGCGTAAAAATCATCTGTCCTCAGTTGCAACACTCACTACCGAGTTCCAAACTACCTCTGGAAGCAACATCAGCACACAAACTGTTCGTTGGGAGCTTCATGAAATGGGTTTCATTGGCGGAGCAGCCACACACAAGTCTAAGATCACCATGCGCAATGCCAAGTGTCGGCTGGAGTGGTGTAAAGCTCGCCGCTATTGGACTCTGGAGCAGTGGAAATGCATTCTTTGGAGTGATGAATCATGCTTCACCATTTGGCAGTCAGACAGACAAATCTGGGTTTGGCGGATGCCAGGAGAACGCTACCTGCCCAACTGGATAGTGCCAACTATAAATTTTGGTGGAGGACGAATAATGATCTGGGGCTGTTTTTCATGGTTCGGGCTAGGCCTCTTAGTTCCAGTGAAGGGAAATCTTAACACTACAGCATACAATGACATTCTAGATGATTCCATACAGAAAGGGTTTGTCGAGATCGTAGTGGAAGAACTTCACTGGCCTGCACAGAGCCATGACTTCAACCCAATTGAACACCTTTGGGATGAATTGGAACGCCGACTGCAAGCCACATCTAATCGCCCAACATCAGTGCCCGACCTCACTAATGCTCGAGGCTGAAAGGAAGCATGTCCCCGCAGCAATGTTTCAACATATAGTGGAACGCTTTCCCAGAAGAGTGGAGGCTTTTATAGCAGCAAAGGGGGGGACGAACTTCATATTAATACCGATGATTTTGGAATTAGATTTTCGACAAGCAGGTGTCCATATACTTAGTATACATTGGAAATTACTTTGGATTGTGATTTGTTTGACTAATTGCCAACATACCATGTATGCCACATTTTGAGTTATGGGTCTTGTTCCCAGGGAAGATCACATCAAGTCCATGTGCACCACACCTGTTGGTGACAAGGTATTACAAGTTATTTCGGAGTCACTAGAAACATTTCACATGATAGAGGAGCTCTGCTAAAAGTGACATCTGGCTATTTTTCAAAACAGTGTTCTTACTGTGTTAGTAGTTTGCAGTGACCATGTTATGTGTTATTAGGACATGGGACACATTTCCAAGTGTACTCCCCGGAACCTGTAGATGGAAAACATTCTTCAGGTTAGCAGTGGTATGGACATGCCTGTTGACCACTTCCCAGCATTAAGATGATGCTGTTTTTTGCTGCATTTGTAAACAGAGTCAGTGACAGGTAGTAGAGGAAGGAAAACATATGACAGTCTTACCTGTCCTTTTCAGTTCCTCCCCCTTGCCGCATTTCTTTTCCTCTTCACATTTTGAGAAGATGTGGTCTGAGTATAGGAAACCAGAGCCACACCAACAGTTTGCATTTGGGGTTGAGGTGCACACTCTTGTGTAGACTGCCCAGAAAAGCAACGAGAGAAAGAAGACTACCAGGTGAGAGTCTAGTAATTCAGTGGAGACATTTACAAACCATTACATGAATGAACAGTGTGAGCCTCTCTCTGTGCCTGCCCCAACAGCCACTGCTTTCCTGTTATTAGGTACTTTGACCATTGAGGGTCGATCAACAATCTAAGGGTAGGACGCTAATGATTTTTAAGAGCTAGACAAATAGAATGTTTTGTTTATGTCACCTGTCATCCACAGGAGGTTGGTGGAACCTTAACTGGGGAGGACGGGCTTGTGGTAATGGCTAGAGCTTAATAAGTAAACAAAATTCAAAAGGCACTTGCACATCTGAGCAATCTAATTTGCAGGTGCATGGCAACAATTGAACAATATGAAGGAAAAAGGAAACCGCACACTGCTCTTGATAGTATCACCGATCCTTAATAAGCTTACATATTAATACATTTAAAGCCTTCTAAAAAAGTTTTTGGGATTTTTTGAAAGTTATGTGGACCTAGCCCCTCCCACATCCGTTCTACACATCGAAGGGGGTTGGAGGCAAAGGAAAAATAAATAAGTGCTACCAAATATAACAATATGCATTTCATAAATATTACAAAAGTGTATAAATAAGGTGTATTAAACACGTCTGTAAAATCTCAATAAGGACATAGCAAGTTTTCATTAGTCACTGGGTACATCATACAAAAAACGTCTGAATAATCTACAAGAGACACATATTTCCTGTTCAAATCCACAACATAACATACATAGGCATTTCATCATTAAATCCTTTAGGAAATAATGTCTGGAGGGTGAAAACTCAAAACATTCTCTTTTACTCAGAGTGTTATTAATATCTCCTCCCCTATCTGATATCTTAACTTTCTCTATGCCACAAAATGTAAAGGTAGAAATGTCATGCTTCAGGTCATTGAAATGTACAGCGACTGGATAATCCCTGTCGTTTCTCCTGCTTGAACTTTTATGTTCACTGATCCTCTGTTTGAGAGAGCGGGTGGTTTTACCGACATAACAGAGTCCACATGGACATTTAATAATGTAGATAACATGGGTGGTGGAACAAGTAATAATATAATTTATTTGGAACCGTTTTCCTGTGTGTGGGTGGCAGAAATATTCTCACTTTATCATATTGTTGCACTGTGCGCATCCTCTGCATTTATAGCTACCATTTGGTAGAGGGCGTAAAAGAGCTTGACTCATTTTATTTTGTGACTGGCAGTTGGCATGAACCAATTTATCGCGTAAATTGCGACCTCTCTTATACACAATACGTGGTGGATATTTAAATTCAGCCCGCAAAACTGGATCCGATGATAAAATATGCCAGTGTTTCTTGACCACACCTCCCACTTTTCGTAAATTCAAAGTATATGTAGTTGTGAACATTACGGAGTGTTCTTTGGCTTTAGCGGGTCTTTTTTTGTAGCAGTTCATCTCGTGTGTTTTTCAATGCCAAATTATGAGCTTCATCCACACATTGTGAGGAATAGCCTCTTCTTAGAAACCTCATGCACATCTCCGCTGCTTCTTCTAGATAATCCTCTGTGGAGTCAGTGGCATATACGAACGGGCTTCTTGGAAGTCCTCTTTTTAATGGCTCGGGGTGGAAGCTGTCACTCTGTAATAGAGTATTTCTGTCCGTTTCTTTTATGTACAGAGTTGTAGATAGGGTTCCAATTGATTTCTCAATCCACATCTCGAGATAATGAACACGTTGAGTGTCACGTTCAATAGTGGATTTGAGATTAGGGTCAATGTCATTGAGTAGTGCCATAAAATCTGACAAATCTTCTTGAGTTCCTTCCCATATACAAAAAATGTCGTCAATATATCGATACCACTTCAGGACTTTATTCAAAAATGGATTCTCGTTTACATTATTAACAAAACGTTCTTGAAACCTCGGAGCGAATGTAGAGCCCATCGATGTCCCATTCGTTTGGAGGTAGTATTCATCAACTGAAATAGTTATAAGTTTGTTGGTGGATATTCGTTTGTATCTCTGTCTCCCAAATAGTGTGCTAGTGCTGCAAGCCCCCCCCCCCCCCCCCACACACACACACACACACACACACACATGGGGAATGCTGGTATATAGACTCTCGACATCTAATGTGACCAAAATACAGTCTTCATTTAAACCCTTTATTGGTGAGATCTTGTTTATAAAGTCTATAGAGTCTTTTACATATGATGGCAATGATTGCATGATATTTAATAAAAGAGTACAAAGTTCGACAAAGGCTCTAGCATTGAGCCTATTCCTGCAACCACTGGTCTGCCTTGATAGTTGCCTTGTTGTGTTTTAGGTTTGTGTAATTTCGGTAAAATATATATGCATGGACGTATGGCACATTTGCAGCAAAAGATATTCATATTCAGGTTTTGAGATCAGGTTTTTTAATAGGGCTTGCTCCAGATTCGAGCATATTTTTCGTATGATGTACCCTATGATTAATGAAAACTTGCTATGTCCTTATTGAGATTTTACAGATGTGTTTAATACACCTTATTTATACACTTTTGTAATATTTATTAAATGCATATTGTTATATTTGGTAGCACTTGTTTATTTTTCCGTTGCCTCCAACCCCCTTCGATGTGTAGAACGGATGTGGGAGGGGCTAGGTCCACATAACGGTGCAACTTTCAAAAAATCCCCAAAACTCTGACGAAGGCGGTGTGGCCGACACGTAAGCTTATTAAAGACCGGTGATACTATCAATAGCAGTGTGCGGTTTCCTTTGTCCTTCAGAGCGTAATAAGTGGAATGGTATCAAACACATGGTTTCTATTCTATTTGCTCCATTCTGGTCATTATTGTGAGCCGTCCTCCTCTCAGCAGCCTCTTGTGCTGTCATCATAACCCTTACCTTGTTGGCATTTGAGGCATGGTTGATAGTCCTCAAAGAGGTCATTGGTCTCAGAGTAGAATCCCACTGGGCAGTAACCACAGTCAGTTTTGGTGCTTGCTGTGCATTGCTTCTTCACAAATGTACTTATGAGCCAGCCAGTCAGAGATCAACTAAATATTAGTTCAGTTATATTCTTACATGCTTCTAACAAGCAAGTCTTACCTGGTGGACAAAGTTCACAACATTTGCCATCTTTCTCATACGAATCATTGCATTGTTGATCAGCTGCTAAAGCCATAGTCCAAAGATACAGAAGACAGATGACTGTCATATGGATGTACAGAATGTCCATTATGTTTAACACATTCTCCTTTCTCCCCCAATTATTTGATGTACTGTATGCAGTGACGTCAGGTATCTCTCTGTCTGGGAGCGTGAGTGTGTGGTAAGCAATCTAGGAAGCAAGTGTTTCTGTGATGTTTATCTAGCTGAAGCAATCTATGATGTGTACAGTATGAATGGTGTGAGTTTGATAGTAGACCTAGGTACATAAGCTGAATGTGTGAGCATCTCTCTCTTTCTCCCAATGTGCTAACTTTTTTTTCTTACAAAACATTTATTTGGTATCAGCGATGCTGGGTTCATTAAAAACTCTGATGGATTTTGGATGTCCTTGGTCTTATTTATTTTTTAGAGGGCCTATACATGAGGATAACTTTACCATATTATCCTGCAGGCAAACTTACACCGTCTCATTACTTTGCATGAATGATATTGCTGAACTTTAAGGAATGCAAAATCATTTGTTTAGCTTCTTTCTATTCTGTGGATGAAAGAGTTAGCATGAGCTGAAATCTATGTCCACCTTAAGGTATAAAACTACCCGCTGGGCGAAATGGGGGGGCATGTGTGTTGCCCTTACCAGTAAAGACGTGCTTTTTGGTGACTAAGAAAATATTTTGTTAACACTAGAACTGCTGGGCCTTGATAACAGTGTAATTAACACATACATGCTATCTCAATAAATAATCATTTGGTTGTGTTTATGAAAAAACACACACACCTTCTAAAAATGTTTTTAGATAGCCTCCTTTCTCGTCTCTGTCACTCTTTCATTCCTAACCCACCGATGTTGACTGCATCAGTTGTGAGACACAGGAACACATCACAACTGTCACAACGCCTCTTCACAGTGACGTCAGCTGCAGATCAGGACCACAGGGAATGAGGTAGGTGGTTGTGTGGGGCCCTAAATGTCACAATACTATCGTAGGCTACATACACATCTATAGTTCCCCTTATTGAGTCCTCTTCTCAGTCGACAGCCATGGCACACACCACTCACTGCTGCCTACAACTAGGATCTGTCATGCAGGTGAAAGAGGACCCAAAAGCGACTTAACAGAAACAGAGTTTATTTAAATCCAAAACAGGGAATAACAAAAATCCTCTAGTCTGTAGAGGGGAATAACTAGAGAAGCGGCCACAGACTGCAGGTCGCTTCGGGTAGGCGCAGGCCGTAGTTGATAGAGCCACCTGCTCACACGCAGCATCTGATGAAGGCAAAAAAACACGACAGGACAGGGCGAAACGCAATCACAGCATGGTGAATACAAAACAAGGAACCGACGGGACAGGAACGGATCACAAAGGAATAAATAGGGACTCTAATCAGGGGAAAGGATCGGGAACAGGTGTGGGAAGACTAAATGATGATTAGGGGAATAGGAACAGCTGGGAGCAGGAACGGAACGATAGAGAGAAGAGAGAGCGAGAGAGTGAGAGAGGGAGGGGAGAGAGAGGGATAGAAGGAGGGAAAGAACCAAATAAGACCAGCAGAGGGAAACGAATAGCATGGGGAGCACAGGGACAAGACATGATAATAAATGACAAACATGACAGTACCCCCCCACTCACCGAGCGCCTCCTGGCGCACTCGAGGAGGAATCCTGGCGGCAACGGAGGAAATCATCGATGAGTGAACGGTCCAGCACGTCCCGAGACGGAACCCAACTCCTCTCCTCAGGACCGTAACCCTCCCAATCCACTAGGTATTGGTGACCCCGTCCCCGAGAACGCATGTCCATGATCTTATGTACCTTGTAAATAGGTGCGCTCTCGACAAGGACGGGAGGGGGAGGGAAGACGAACGGGGTGCGAAGAAAGGGCTTAACACAGGAGACATGGAAGACAGGATGGGACGCGACGAAGATGTCGCGGAAGAAGCAGTCGCACAGCGACAGGATTGACGACCTGGGAGACACGGAACGGACCAATGAACCGCGGAGTCAACTTACGAGAAGCTGTCGTAAGAGGAAGGTTGCGAGTGGAAAGCCACACTCTCTGGCCGCAACAATACCTTGGACTCTTAATCCTGCGTTTATTGGCGGCTCTCACCGTCTGTGCCCTGTAACGGCAAAGTGCAGACCTCACCCTCCTCCAGGTGCGCTCACAACGTTGGACAAACGCTTGAGCGGAGGGAACGCTGGACTCGGCAAGCTGGGATGAGAACAGAGGAGGCTGGTAACCCAGACTACTCTGAAACGGAGATAACCCGGTAGCAGACGAAGGAAGCGAATTGTGAGCGTATTCTGCCCAGGGGAGCTGTTCTGCCCAAGACGCAGGGTTTCTGAAAGAAAGGCTGCGTAGTATGCGACCAATCGTCTGATTGGCCCTCTCTGCTTGACCGTTAGACTGGGGATGAAACCCGGAAGAGAGACTGACGGACGCACCAATCAAACGACAGAACTCCCTCCAAAACTGTGACGTGAATTGCGGGCCTCTGTCTGAAACGGCGTCTAACGGGAGGCCATGAATTCTGAATACATTCTCAATAATGATTTGTGCCGTCTCCTTAGCGGAAGGAAGTTTAGCGAGGGGAATGAAATGTGCCGCCTTAGAGAACCTATCGACAACCGTCAGAATCACAGTCTTCCCCGCAGACAAAGGCAGACCGGTAATGAAGTCTAAGGCAATGTGAGACCATGGTCGAGAAGGAATGGGAGCGGTCTGAGACGACCGGCAGGAGGAGAGTTACCCGACTTAGTCTGCGCGCAGTCCGAACAAGCAGCCACGAAACGGCGCGTGTCACGCTCCTGAGTCGGCCACCAAAAGCGCTGGCGAATAGACGCAAGAGTGCCTCGAACACCGGGATGACCCGCTAACTTGGCAGAGTGAGCCCACTGAAGAACAGCCAGACGAGTGGAAACAGGAACGAAAAGGAGGTTACTAGGACAAGCGCGCGGCGACGCAGTGTGCGTGAGTGCTTGCTTAACCTGTCTTTCAATTCCCCAGACTGTTAACCCGACAACACGCCCATAAGGAAGAATCCCCTCGGGATCAGTAGAAGCCACAGAAGAACTAAACAGACGGGATAAGGCATCAGGCTTGGTGTTCTTGCTACCCGGACGGTAAGAAATCACAAACTCGAAACGAGCGAAAAACAACGCCCAACGAGCTTGACGGGCATTAAGTCGTTTGGCAGAACGGATGTACTCAAGGTTCTTATGGTCTGTCCAAACGACAAAAGGAACGGTCGCCCCCTCCAACCACTGTCGCCATTCGCCTAGGGCTAAGCGGATGGCGAGCAGTTCACGGTTACCCACATCATAGTTGCGCTCAGATGGCGACAGGCGATGAGAAAAATAAGCGCAAGGATGCACCTTATCGTCAGACTGGAAGCGCTGGGATAGAATGGCTCCCACGCCTACCTCTGAAGCGTCAACCTCGACAATGAATTGTCTAGTGACGTCAGGAGTAACGAGGATAGGAGCGGACGTAAAACGTTCTTTTAGAAGATCAAAGCTCCCTGGGCGGAACCGGACCACTTAAAACACGTCTTGACAGAAGTAAGAGCTGTGAGAGGGGCAGCAACTTGACCGAAATTACGAATGAAACGCCGATAGAAATTAGCGAAACCTAAAAAGCGCTGCAACTCGACACGTGACCTTGGAACGGGCCAATCACTGACAGCTTGGACCTTAGCGGAATCCATCTGAATGCCTTCAGCGGAAATAACGGAACCGAGAAAAGTAACGGAGGAGACATGAAAAGAGCACTTCTCAGCCTTTACGTAGAGACAATTCTCTAAAAGGCGCTGTAGAACACGTCGAACGTGCTGAACATGAATCTCGAGTGACGGAGAAAAAAATCAGGATATCGTCAAGATAGACAAAAACAAAAATGTTCAGCATGTCTCTCAGAACATCATTAACTAATGCCTGAAAAACAGCTGGCGCATTGGCGAGACCGAACGGCAGAACCCGGTACTCAAAATGCCCTAACGGAGTGTTAAACGCCGTTTTCCACTCGTCCCCCTCTCTGATGCGCACGAGATGGTAAGCGTTACGAAGGTCCAACTTAGTAAAGCACCTGGCTCCCTGCAGAATCTCGAAGGCTGATGACATAAGGGGAAGCGGATAACGATTCTTAACCGTTATGTCATTCAGCCTCGATAATCCACGCAGGGGCGCAGAGTACCGTCCTTCTTCTTAACAAAAAAGAACCCCGCCCCGGCCGGAGAAGAAGAAGGCACTATGGTACCGGCGTCAAGAGACACAGACAAATAATCCTCGAGAGCCTTACGTTCGGGAGCCGACAGAGAGTATAGTCTACCTCGAGGAGGAGTGGTCCCCGGAAGGAGATCAATACTACAATCATACGACCGGTGAGGAGGAAGGGAGTTGGCTCGGGACCGACTGAAGACCGTGCGCAGATCATGATATTCCTCCGGCACTCCTGTCAAATCGCCAGGTTCCTCCTGAGAAGTAGGGACAGAAGAAACGGGAGGGATGGCAGACATTAAACACTTCACATGACAAGAAACGTTCCAGGATAGGATAGAATTACTAGACCAATTAATAGAAGGATTATGACATACTAGCCAGGGATGACCCAAAACAACAGGTGTAAACGGTGAACGGAAAATCAAAAAGAAATAGTCTCACTGTGGTTACCAGATACTGTGAGGGTTAAAGGTAGTGTCTCAAATCTGATACTGGGAAGATGACTACCATCTAAGGCGAACATGGGCGTAGGCTTATCTAACTCTCTGAAAGGAATGTCATGTTTCCGAACCCATGCTTCGTCCATGAAACAACCCTCAGCCCCAGAGTCTATCAAGGCACTACATGTAGCACCCGAACCGGTCCAGCGTAGGTGGACCGACAAAGTAGTACAGGACCTTGATGGAGAGACTTGAGTAGTTGCGCTCACCTGTAGCCCTCCGCTTACAGATGAGCTCTGGCTTTTACTGGACATGAATTAACAAAATGTCCAGCAACTCCGCAATAGAGGCACAGGCGGTTGGTGATCCTCCGTTCCCTCTCCTTATTCGAGATGCGAATCCCTCCCAGCTGCATGGGCTCAGTCTCAAAGCCAGAGGAGGGAGATGGTTGCGATGCGGAGCAGGGAAACACCGTTGATGCGAGCTCTCTTCCACGAGCCCGGTGACGAAGATCTACCCGTCGTTCTATGCGGATGGCGAGAGCAATCAAAGAGTCCACATCTGAAGGAACCTCCCGGGAGAGAATCTCATCCTTAACCACTGCGTGGAGTCCCTCCAGAAAACGAGCGAGCAGCGCCGGCTCGTTCCACTCACTAGAGGCAGCAAGAGTGCGAAACTCAATGGAATAATCCGTTATGGACCGTTCACCTTGGCATAAGGAAGCCAGGGCCCTAGAAGCCTCCCCACCAAAAACTGAACGGTCAAAACCGAATCATCTCCTCTTTAAAGTTCTGGAATTTGTTAGAGCAATCAGCCCTTGCCTCCCAGATAGCTGTGCCCCATTCTCGAGCCCGGCCAGTAAGGAGTGAAATGACGTAAGCAACCCGAGCTCTCTCTCTAGAGTATGTGTTGGGTTGGAGAGAGAACACAATCTCACACTGCGTGAGAAAGGAGCGGCACTCAGTGGGCTGCCCGGAGTAGCAAGGTGGGTTATTAACCCTAGGTTCTGGAGGCTCGGCAGGCCAGGAAGTAACAGGTGGCACGAGACGTAGACTCTGGAACTGTCCAGAGAGGTCGGAAACCTGAGCAGCCAGGTTCTCCACGGCATGGCGAGCAGCAGACAATTCCTGCTCGTGTCTGCCGAGCATGGCTCCTTGGATCTCGACGGCAGTGTAACGAGCGTCTGAAGTCGCTGGGTCCATTCCTTGGTCGGTTCCTTCTGTCATGCAGGTGAAAGAGGACCCAAAAGCGACTTAACAGAAACAGAGTTTATTTAAATCCAAAACAGGGAATAACAAAAATCCTCTAGTCTGTAGAGGGGAATAACTAGAGAAGCGGCCACAGACTGCAGGTCGCTTCGGGTAGGCGCAGGCCGTAGTTGATAGAGCCACCTGCTCACACGCAGCATCTGATGAAGGCAAAAAAACACGACAGGACAGGGCGAAACGCAATCACAGCATGGTGAATACAAAACAAGGAACCGACGGGACAGGAACGGATCACAAAGGAATAAATAGGGACTCTAATCAGGGGAAAGGATCGGGAACAGGTGTGGGAAGACTAAATGATGATTAGGGGAATAGGAACAGCTGGGAGCAGGAACGGAACGATAGAGAGAAGAGAGAGCGAGAGAGTGAGAGAGGGAGGGGGGAGAGAGAGGGATAGAAGGAGGGAAAGAACCAAATAAGACCAGCAGAGGGAAACGAATAGCATGGGGAGCACAGGGACAAGACATGATAATAAATGACAAACATGACAGGATCACACGTCACCTGGTCAACTCTACCCTTTAGTGGTGGAGACTCACTTTTATTTATTTTATAAATGTTTTATTTAACCTTTATTTAACTAGGCAAGTCAGTTAAGAACAAATTCTTATTTACGACGACAGCCTACTGGGGAACAGTGGGTTAACTGCCTTGTTCAGGGGCAGAACGACAGATTTTTACCTTGTCAGCTCGGGGATTCGATTACAAATTATAGAGAGATCATGATAAATTATTACAGGGCCTATGTCATAATCCCTCAAAATTCCATAAAGATATGATAATTCTAATTCCTAATTCTATGGGTGAAATTCTAACTACTACTGGAAGGTGTGGGCCACCAGGGGGGCATTAGTCCTTTGGTGAGCTCACAACCAGTCCAGTCCAGTAATGTGTTCCTGTGCTATTAAAATTTTTCCATCTATTAGATGAGGCTTTAAATCATGACCCTGAGGCTGAATGCATTTAGAAAAAAGGTTAAGGCTAACATGTTATTTTTTTTCGGTAACCTCAAGCCCAAATCAGTCTTAGTGGCTGATGTAGATTGAAATGTTTTTGACCACCCATCACTCATTTTCCATCCTATTATGCACACAATATCCCTTCATTTTGTAAAACTACATATCTACTACAACCACAGTAATGAACATTGCTGAGATAGGTGAAAAGTGATGATAAAAAAAAGTGGAACCTAATCAGAACATGAAAAGTGATCAACAACATAAGATCTCGCTCACGGTGGCAGCCTCTGTCTTTGACTTGATGGTTTCGATTGAAAACGTGAGTGGAAGTCATACAGACTGGGTGGAAGTATCTCTCTCATTGAAAACAAGTAACAGACCTATAGCCTATCCACAGGGGGAAGAACCTACTCAGTGTCAGTGTCTGTAGTGTACTGATTCTTCTCCCTATACATCCTGATACTTCTGTTCTTGCTGGGTCTTAGTTTATGTAAATGTCTCAACTCCTAAGAATGTGCATATGGACATTAGTATCATTCTAACTGTGAAAAAGTTTATTTGCAAAGACATAAACAACCACAACATTTAACACAATACACATTTTACAAAATGTTGCCACATTATTTTGCCACCATAGCATTGTTTTCACATAATCTCCCCTGTAAATCTAACCAGATACCTGAAGGAACAGGAAGTAGTATTTATCATTATTTTGTCAGACGCCTATTTGTGAAAATAAAATAATATCTATATCCCCCAGCTCAGCCAAGAATAATGCTATTGTTGACAAATAGATTGAAAACAAAGTTATGTCTAAAATGCTTTTCCATAATACCAGAATACCTGATAAACAAATATTGACAATATTTTAAAATTTTCGAAAACTGTTTAAAGTTGTTTCTGGTTTAAAGGAGTAGCATTGAGAATAACAGCAACATTTTGACAATATGAATTGTTTGACAGACAGAGAGCCAGGTATCTCTATCATGGCTCCCCCAAACTTGGTTGTTTTACCAGGGAAGAGAAACTGCTGTCTCCACTTTCTTCAACTGACCTCCGGCACATTGAGTCCTGAGCTAGGGGAGAACAATAGAGTCAGAATATACAAACAAAACAACACACATATGACATTTCAGATTCAAGAGCCCATCAAGCTCAAATAACTACAATGTACATAATAGCTAAAGAAAATAACGTAACACTTCTCGTAACGATTGTGTGACTTATAGTTTCCCTAACAGTTGCACATACATTTTCTGACAGCTGGCTTCTTGTGGTTCTTGATGCAAGGAATTGTGATCAGTTTGCAGGTCACAGTGGTCAGTAGAAAAGTAAGCAGCAGGACAATTCCCAAGAGTGTCATTACTGGAAGACATAAATAAGGCGTTATTCATATAAAGCTATACAATGATCAACTGTAACACAAAGTTATACATGAATGTATGTCATGGACGAGAGTCAAGAACAGCATTTACCTTGGCCAAAGTCTGCCGTTGAGAACTTGGGACTTTTGGTCACCTTGATAGTGGGGGCTGGTGTTAAGGTGGGGACATCAGGATGAGGGGATGACCTTTGGCTCTGGATCAATGACTTAGAAAAGGTCTGGATGGAGCCAGATGAGGAAGTGGTGTGTGTGGAGGAGAGGGTCTTCCCCTCTGGCTCTGAATTCTCATTACAGGTCACATCTGATGTCACACTGCCCGGAATCCTCACTCCCCTCCTACACCTGAGACACAAGCAGACACACAGCCATGAGTCAGACTGCCATAAAAAGGCTTTGAAATAAATTGCAGAGGATGACAAAAGCTGCAACATTATATTGTAAATGTAAGGAGATTGCTTGATACTTTAGCAAATAGCAAAAATTGGACAAATGCTAGTTAATTTACATACTCTCGCCATTTCACACATTTAGAGTCCATTTTGGTGGAAAAGGATCCCTCCTTACATTCACGGCATATTAATCCTGAGGTGAGAAATTATATAATGCCAGTTATTTACATTTACTAATCAATCCATTCAAAATCATCAGTATTACATGCTCCAGCTTCACCTGATGTATCCAGCTCAGACCCCTTGGCACACTTGCATAACGAAGACTCATCGTTCCTTCTAATGAATCCTGTACGACACTGACATATAGCATTGGAAGTCTTCGTGCACTCTGATATCAATTCACTGTCTGAATAAAAAACAATGTTTTTATAGTTTATTGATACAAACAAACAAACGTGTCTGTGGGTTACACTGGCATATTGTATGGCTATTATTTGTATTCAAGTCTAATTTATTTATAAAGCCCTTCTTACATCAGCTGATATCTCAAAGTGCTGTACAGAAACTCAGCCTAAACCCCCAAACAGCATAGCAATGCAGGTGTAGAAGCACCTGTGGCTAGGAAAAACTCCCTAGAAAGGCCAGAACCTAGGAAGAAACCTAGAGAGGAACCAGGCTATGAGGGGTGGCCAGTCCTCTTCTGGCTATGCCGGGTGGAGATTATAACAGAACATGGCCAGATGTTCAAATGTTCATAGTATTCAACTGAAAATTTGGTGTGGGATCATTATACAGACACTATTTTTTGTCCACAGGTCATTTGTTTACATCATCTATTAATACTGATTGTAACTTCTTACAACATGATTGTAACTTACTCTCAATGCAGTCGGTGCAGGGTTCACATCGCTGAGAGCGATTTGGTCCTGCCTGGTATTGCCTTTCAGGGCATGGGTCACAAAATCTTCCTTTCCGTCTACTTATCATCTCACCTTGATAATATCATTCACATTATTGTCCTTGTACTGTAATTGTTGTTAACATTGGACTCATTTCACATTAGAAGTAACTTTAATAGTATCAATGGTAAAGAAAAAGTATTCAAGATACATCTACATTCATTGCACATTAGAGTATAACTCACACAATAGCACCTAATAATTAATGACTCATACTTTACCTTTTTTGCATTCGAAAGTTGCTTCCACTGCATTTAAAAATCCTTTACAAGTGAATACACATAAATAGATGAGCATCCAAAATCCAGACAGGATCATCATATAACTTTCGCTTTAGAAAAGAGCACGGCTGTCTGTGAACCTGTACAGGGGGGGGGGGGGTTAATACTATATGAAAACCACTATGATGTTGAAACCTCACTTATATATGATCTACAGCTCAGGTGACATATGTGGTGTAGTTCAGCTGTGCCATGTGCACGTTTAAGATCGTGTGATGAATCATATGATTTCCTGTTCCTCTTTAGTTATCCCCGCCCCAAGAGTGGTAAATAAATTATAATCCTCATTCTTTTCAACTGAAAATACTCTGTCCTTCAAGGTTTATTATATTTCCTTGACATAACACCCAAATAAACAGATCACTTCCACTCATATTAATGCTGTTTTCTTTTATGTTTCTGAGAGGTACAGTAGGTAGGACATGCTATGTGTACTAAACCCCAGCGTAACTCCCACCTTCTCCTTTTTATTGATTTATTTGATTTCACCTTTATTTAACCAGGTAGGCCAGTTGAGAACATCTTTATTTAACCAGGTAGGCTAGTTGAGAACATCTTTATTTAACCAGGTAGGCCAGTTGAGAACACCTTTATTTAACCAGGTAGGCCAGTTGAGAACACCTTTATTTAACCAGGTAGGCCAGTTGAGAACACCTTTATTTAACCAGGTAGGCTAGTTGAGAACACCTTTATTTAACCAGGTAGGCTAGTTGAGAACACCTTTATTTAACCAGGTAGGCCAGTTGAGAACACCTTTATTTAACCAGGTAGGCTAGTTGAGAACAAGTTCTCATTTACAACTGCGACCTGGCCAAGATAAAGCAAAGCAGTTCGACACATACAACAACACAGAGTTACACATGGAGTAAACAAACATACAGTCAATAATACAGTAGAAAAATAAGTCTATATACAATGTGTGCAAATGAGGTGAGATAAGGGAGGTAAGGCAATAAATAGGCCTTGGTGGCGAAGTAAATACAATATAGCAATTAAACACTGGAATGGTAGATGTGCAGTAGATTTAGCTTCTCATTAGGTCCACTAAAAGTGAAACTTATATATTGTTTTGTGACTCATTGTTGTTCACTATTCTATATCATATGTGCTATAGTTGACATTTTGGCATGAAAAACAACCAGAAACATTGCATTATCAGAAATCTATTTTACATAATTCCTTTCCTACCCTCTGCAAAACACTCCATGACGATTCTACTGCGTGGTGATGTAGGCATTGAGTAGGATTACTATCTGCATGGGGTTCCTATGTATTCTATACCACATCTAACAGACTCACGGAGAGACAAATAGTTTTTTTCACACAGAAGTGCTGTGGTACCATCATCGTGTTAAAGTAATGGACTGATCAAAGCGATACGTCTTGCGTGACGATAGTACAATGTTATCTGGTATGACTAGAAGGGAGAGACGTTCACATTATTTTAACATTGTTGCATGGTGATATAATTAAGCAAAAGGGCATGAGGGGGTGTGATATATGGCCAATATACCACGGCTAAGGGCTGTTCTTACGCACGACTCAATGCGGAGTGCCTGGATACAGTCCTTAGCTGTGTTATATTGGCCATATTCCACAAATGCCCGAGGTTCCTTATTGCTATTATAAACTGGTTACCCATGTAACTAGAGCAGTAAAAATTAACATTTTGTCATACCTGTGGTATACGGTCTGATATACCTCGGCTGTCAGCCAATCAGCATTCAGGCTCGAACCACCCAGTTTATAAGGCTCTTTATGATGAGGCTCTCAAGTAAAAAATATATACAGTATGTCTCCGGAGAGGTGGAGTAGCGTATGTCAGAAAGTTATCATTATTATTACCAAAGTATTTGGAGAGAGGTATTACAAGGGGTTAAATTGGGAACTCAGAGGTGGGAGAGCCCAATTACGGTAAAGGCTAAGCCAGGAATTAACATAAAGACATGGTAAAGGTTATGGCAAGATTAGTGTTGTGGCTAGGGTTAGGGTTCAACCTGGGTGTGGACATGAATCTAGGGTTAGGGTTATGGCTAAGGTTGGGTTACTGCTGTATGTAAAATGTAGTAGAATTTTAGGGTTAGGGTTAGTACTTTTAGCCTACTTTCTATCTCTTCAAATACGTAATGTGCTCCGCCTGGCTCTCTTTGTCACATTTCATCACCATGTTTTTCCTTAATTGTTGACTTCATTTATTTATTTTTTAAAGGAGATTTTTTTTAAAGGAGATGGCTTCTGCAGAAATAAATGCCTATTAACAGAAACTGTTTAAACATGTTTTATCACTAAGAAGTTCAGGTGTTGTCGGTGCTTTGATTGCTATTACAGATAGAAACACATCTCTTGCTAATCTGCAAGACAGGTTACAACCACGCAACTTCCACTGGGGAGGGAGAACACTCAACAATGTTTTGGTTTCCTCTCCCTATCATCTCTCCCTAACTCTGTAGACAAGGGCACCCACATAGACGTCATCCTGACCAACTGGCCCTCCAAATACACCTCAGCTGTCTTCAACCAGGATCTCAGCGATCACTGCCTCATTGCCTGTATCCGCTACGGAGCCTCAGTCAAACGACCACCCCTCATCACTGTCAAACGCTCCCTAAAACACTTCTGTGAGCAGGCCTTTCTAATCGACCTGGCTCGGGTATCCTGGAAGGACATTGACCTCATCCCGTCAGTTGAGGATGCCTGGTCATTCTTTAAAAGTAACTTCCTCATCATTTTAGATAAGCATGCTCCGTTCAAAAAATGCAGAACTAAGAACAGATACAGCCCTTGGTTCACTCCAGACTTGACTGCCCTCGACCAGCACAAAAACATCCTGTGGCGGACTGCAATAGCATTGAATAGTCCCCGCGATATGCAACTGTTCAGGGAAGTCAGGAAACAATACACGCAGTCAGTCAGGAAAGCTCAGGCCAGCTTCTTCAGGCAGAAGTTTGCATCCTGTAGTTCCAACTCCAAAAAGTTCTGGGACACTGTGAAGTCTATGGAGAACAAGAGCACCTCCTCCCAGCTGCCCACTGCACTGAGGCTAGGTAACACGGTCACCACCGATAAATCCATGATTATCGAAAACTTCAACAAGCATTTCTCAGCAGCTGGCCATGCCTTCCGCCTGGCTACTCCAACCTCGGCCAACAGCTCCGCCCCCCACCCCGCAGCTACTCGCCCAAGCCTCTCCAGGTTCTCCTTTACCCAAATCCAGATAGCAGATGTTCTGAAAGAGCTGCAAAACCTGGACCCGTACATATCAGCTGGGCTTGACAATCTGGACCCTCTATTTCTGAAACTATCCGCCGCCATTGTCGCAACCCCTATTACCAGCCTGTTCAACCTCTCTTTCATATCAGCTGAGATCCCCAAGGATTGGAAAGCTGCCGCAGTCACCCCCCTCTTCAAAGGGCGAGACACCCTGGACCCAAACTGTTACAGACCTATATCCATCCTGCCCTGCCTATCTAAGGCCATCAAAAGCCAAGTCAACAAACAGGTCACTGACCATCTCGAATCCCACCGTACCTTCTCCGCTGTGCAATCTGGTTTCCGAACCGGTCACGGGTGCACCTCAGCCACGCTCAAGGTACTAAACGATATCATAACCGCCATCGATAAAAGACAGTACTGTGCAGCCGTCTTCATCGACCTTGCCAAGGCTTTCGACTCTGTCAATCACCATATTCTTATCGGCAGACTCAGTAGCCTCGGTTTTTCGGATGACTGCCTTGCCTGGTTCACCAATTACTTTGCAGACAGAGTTCAGTGTGTCAAATCGGAGGGCATGCTCTCCGGTCCTCTGGCAGTCTCTATGGGGGTGCCACAGGGTTAAATTCTCGGGCCGACTCTTTTCTCTGTATATATCAATGATATTGCTCTTGCTGCGGGCGATTCCCTGATCCACCTCTACGCAGACGACACCATTCTATATACTTCCGGGCCGTCCTTGGACACTGTGCTATCTAACCTCCAAACGAGCTTCAATGCCATACAACACTCCTTCCGTGGCCTCCAACTGCTCTTAAACGCTAGTAAAACCAAATGCATGCTTTTCAACCGTTCGCTGCCTGTACCCGCACGCCTGACCAGCATCACCACCCTGGATGGTTCCGACCTTGAATATGTGGACATCTATAAGTACCTAGGTGTCTGGCTAGACTGTAAACTCTCCTTCCAGACTCATATCAAACATCTCCAATCGAAAATCAAATCAAGAGTCAGCTTTCTATTCCGCAACAAAGCCTCCTTCACTCACGCCGCCAAACTTACCCTAGTAAAACTGACTATCCTACCGATCCTCGACTTTGGCGATGTCATCTACAAAATTGCTTCCAACACTCTACTCAGCAAACTGGATGCAATTTATCACAGTGCCATCCGTTTTGTCACTAAAGCACCTTATACCACCCACCACTGCAACTTGTATGCTCTAGTCGGCTGGCCCTCGCTACATATTCGTCGCCAGACCCACTGGCTCCAGGTCATCTACCAGTGTTAATCTGCAAAATTGTAATTATTCGCCTACCTCCTCATGCCTTTTGCACACAATGTATATAGACTCCCCTTTTTTTTCTTCTGTGTTATTGACTTGTTAATTGTTTACTCCATGTGTAACTCTGTGTTGTCTGTTCACACTGCTATGCTTTATCTTGGCCAGGTCGCAGTTGCAAATGAGAACTTGTTCTCAACTAGCCTACCTGGTTAAATAAAGGTGAAATAAAAAAAAAAAAATTGAACATTTAAAAAATCTGCCAGCCATTGTTACATTTATGATGTTCATCTACGATTAGCAGCAGATAGAGCACACATATGCAATCAATCAAACATCCATGCAGGAAAATCTCAAATAAAACATGTCACCAAAATATAGATAATTGTAATTTTGCGGTTTGACGTCTTAATTACTCACCTCAAAGATACAAACAAAATGAAATGAACAAAAAGTAGATACAGAGGTGTGGGCCTATATAGTATATCCTTGTGATTAAAATGTTTAAAAATGGGGTTATTTCCCGCTGCAGTGCAATAGTCATTTCAATTGAAAACTACCCATTGACTCTTGATAAATACTTATGAATTCAAATTGATTGAATACAAATCAATAGTTATAACATATACACATTCCTATATTATAAATGCCATATGCATTTACAGCTGGCTTATCCTATCAAAAAGCAAAATGCAAGGTTGTAGTTAGTTTGTTTCTGTTGTCATTCAAGTGAACAAAGTACACCTTCAATCCCATTATATCTCAATGGACAGTCATAAAATACATTGCCTTATTGGTGCAACCATAAAGCACAAGAGGTAGGCCTTGTGTATTTTTGCATTAGATAGTTTTGCATAAGGTGATAAAATTGTTCCTGAGGCAATAGAGAATATGTCATAAGAATGTACTTTTATGTGCACTGCTGTCATTTGTTTGATTGAAGGTCGATTTTTTAAATTGTTAATAATTGTAATTATTATTTATTTATGTTTTTTCTAGTTGTTTATTAGATCAAGTGTTTTTTATTTCAAATGTGCCTATCTGATTGTGAGAACACAGCTCCTGGAATATGCAATGAAAAACTGAGTTGCATTCAGTTCGCTGATGCTTTTCTATGTTGCAGAATGGTTTGTAGGCCTACTGAAAGACACGTGTTGCAGAATGGTTTGTAGGCCTACTGAAAGACACATGTTGCAGAATGGTTTGTAGGCCTACTGAAAGACACGTGTTGCAGAATGGTTTGTAGGCCTACTGAAAGACACTTGTTGCAGAATGGTTTGTAGGCCTACTGAAAGACACGTGTTGCAGAATGGTTTGTAGGCCTACTGAAAGACACGTGTTGCAGAATGGTTTGTAGGCCTACTGAAAGACACGTGTTGCAGAATGGTTTGTAGGCCTACTGAAAGACACGTGTTGCAGAATGGTTTGTAGGCCTACTGAAAGACACGTGTTGTAGAATGGTTTGTAGGCCTACTGAAAGACACGTGTTGCAGAATGGTTTGTAGGCCTACTGAAAGACACGTGTTGCAGAATGGTTTGTAGGCCTACTGAAAGACACGTGTTGCACAATGGTTTGTAGGCCTACTGAAAGACACGTGTTGCAGAATGGTTTGTAGGCCTACTGAAAGACACGTGTTGTAGAATGGTTTGTAGGCCTACTGAAAGACACGTTTCCCCAATACCTTCTTGAACAGATTTTGAGGTACGTTTGCTCCATAAACCACTTTTCCATTCACAGTTTTACATGACTAAAGTCATACCATATATACAATGCCTTCGTAAAGTATTCAGACCCCTTTACTTTTTGCAGATGTTATTACTTTACATCCTTAATAAAAGTGGATTAAATAAATAAAATCCTCAGCAATCTACACACAATACCCTGTAATGACAGGTTTTTAGACATTTTTACAAATATATTCAAATAAAAAAACAGAAATACCTTATTTACATAAGTATTCAGACCCTTTACTATGAGACTCGAAATTGAGCTCAGGTGCATCCTGTTTCCATTGATGATCCATGAGATGTTTCTACAACTTAATTGGAGTCCACCTGTGGTAAATTCAATTGATTGAAAATGATTTGGAAAGGCACACATCTGTCTATATAAGGTCCCACAGTTGACAGTGCATATCAGAACAACAACCAAGTCAAAAACCACATGGCCAAACTGAGCTATCGGGGGAGAAGGGCCTTGGTCAGGGAGGTGACAAGAACCCGATGGTCACTCTGACAGAGCTCTAGAGTTCCTCTGTGGAGATGGGAGAACCTTCCAGGAGGACAACTATCTCTACAGCACTCCACCAGTCAGGTCTTTATGGTAGAGTGGCCAGACAGAAGACACTCCTCAGTAAAAATAACTTGACAGCCCTCTTGGAGTTTGCGAAAAGGCACAGTAAGACTCTCAGACCATGAGAAACAGGATTGGTCTGATGAAACCAGATTGAACTCTTTGGCCTGAATGCCAAGTGTCACGTCTGGAGGAAACCTGGCACCATCCCTATGGTGAAGCATGGTGGTGGGAGCATCATGCTGTGGGGATGTTTTTCATCTGCAGGGACTGGGAGACTAGTCAGGATTGAGGCAAAGATGATCGGAGCAAAGTACAAAGAGATCCTTGATGAAAACTGCTGCAGAGCTCTCAGGATTTCAAACTGGGGCAAAGGTTCACCTTCCAACAGGACAACGACCCTAAGCACACAGCCAAGACAATGCAGGAGTGGCTTCGGGACAAGTCTGTGAATGTCTTTGACTGGCCCGGACTTGAACCCGATCGAACATCTCTGGAGAGACCTGAAAATAGCTGTGCAGCAACGCTCCCCATCCAACCTGACAGAGCTTGAGAGAATATGCAGAGAAATCATATTTTATTAGTCACATGTGGAACAGTATAACTTTAGACTGTCCCCTCCGACCAGAAAAAGCCATACTGATTAATCGGACGATGTTTATATATATTTGTAATAATGACAATTACAACAATACTGAATGAACAATAAACCATTATATTTTAACTTAATATAATACATAAATAAAATCTATTCTGTCTCAAGTAGATAATGAAACATGTTCAATTTGGTTTAAATAATGCAAAACCCCAGTGTTGGAGAAGAAGGTAAAAGTGCAATATGTTGAATAAGTTGAAGTTCCTGGCTCAGAACATGAGAACATATGAAAGCTGGTGGTTCAATATTCCCAGTTCTTCAATATTCCCAGTTAAGAGGTTTTAGGTTGTAGTTATTATCTCTCTATACCATTTGTATTTCATATACCTTTGACTATTTGATGTTCTTATAGGCCCTTTAGTATTGCCAGCCTAATCTCGGGAGTTGATAGGCTTGAAGTCATAAACAGTGCTGTGCCTCAAGCATTGCTAAGAGCTGCCCGCAAACGCAGTAATGTTCTGTTTGAATGAATACTTACGAGCTTGCTACTGCCTACCACCGCTGAGTCAGACTGCTCTATCAAATATCAAATCATAGACTTCATTATAATAAACACAAAGATATACTGATATATCTGTTAAGGTGGTATGCAAATTGGAGTGGGTCTAGGGTTTCTGGGATAATGGTGTTGATTTGAGCCATGACCAGCCTTTCAAAGCAATTAATGGCTACAGATGTGAGTGCCACAGGTCAGTAGTCATTTAGGAAGGTTACCTTAGTGTTCTTGGGCACAGGGACTATGGTGGTCTGCTTAAAACATGTTGATATTACAGACTCAGACAGGGAGAGGTTGAAAATGTCAGTGAAGACACTTGCCAGTTGGTCAGCACATGCTCGCAGCACACGTCCTGATAATCTGTCTGGCCCTGTGTCCTTGTGAATGTTGAACTGTTTAAAGGTCTTACTCACATTGGCTGCGGAGAGCGTGATCACAGAGTCGTCCGGATCAGCTGGTGCTCTCATGCATGTTTCAGTGTTATTTGCCTCAAAGCGAGCATAGAAGCAGTTTAGCTCATCTGGTAGGTTCCTATCACTGGACAGCTCTTGGCTGTGCTTCCCTTTGTAGTCTGTAATGGTTTGCAAGCCCTGCCACATCCGACGAGCATCGGAGCCAGTTTAGTATGATTCAATCTTAGTCCTATATTGACACTTTGCCTGTTTGATGGTTCGTCGGAGGACATAGCAGGATTTCTTATAAGCTTCCGGGTTAGAGTTCTGCTCCTTGAAAGCGGGAGCTCTAGCCTTTAGCTCAGTGTGGATGTTGCCTGTAATCCATGGCTTCTGGTTCGGGTATGTACGTACGGTCACTGTGGGGACTACGTCATTGATGCACTTATTGATGAAGCCAATGACTGATGTGATGTACTGCTCAATGCCATAGGAAGAATCCCAGACATATTCCAGTCTGTGCTAGCAAAACAGTCCTGTAGTTTAGCATCTGTTTCAGCTGACCACTTTTTTATTGACC
This sequence comes from Oncorhynchus gorbuscha, assembly GCF_021184085.1. Lineage (NCBI taxonomy): Eukaryota > Metazoa > Chordata > Actinopteri > Salmoniformes > Salmonidae > Oncorhynchus > Oncorhynchus gorbuscha. Next base: position 66,385,908 of record NC_060190.1, on the reverse strand, counting down.
ACTGGTGCTTCAAGCTTGAATTTTTTGCTTGTATGCAAGATTCAGGAAGATAGAATTATGGTCAGATTTACCAAATGGAAGGCGAGGGAGAGCTTCGTACACATCTCTGTGTGTGAAGCAAAGGTGGTCTAGAATTTTTTCCCACTGGTTGCACATTTAACATGCTGATAGAAATTTGGTAAAACAGATTTAAATTTCCCTGCATTAAAGTCCCCGGCCACTAGGAGTGCAGCCTCTGGATGAGCGTTTTCCTGTTTGCTTATGGAGGAATACAGCTCATTGAGTGTGGTCTTAGTGCCAGCATCGGCATTAAGTGCACTGAAATCTTGATGCACCTTTACAATATGGGTCTAATTCTGGTGACATGATGATTGATGCTTGACTACAGAAATATTCTCCATAATAATCTTATTATTATAATCTCAGCCTACCTGCCCAGCCTACCCACACTGTGTCTGCGAGCCATTGGCTAGAGTGCATATGCCAAAACCAGAGTAGGCACATTTACTATTTAACGCAACAGTTTTTGTGACAAAACAAATGGTAGAGTTGAAAAGGAGATGGAGATTTTTATTCCATACATGAAAACTTAAGCGAAAATGTACATTTTGTGTGTTTTTGATACGCAACAAGTACGTTTGGTGGAAACACACCACCGGTGGGAAAATATGCATATTTTAGAATATTTGCAGGAAAATCTGTCGCAAATTGATGGAAACCTAGCTATTGGTGGGAAAATGCACATATTTTCTTTATGCTGATTTTAGCTACTAACCAGGTTTCCATGCAACTTTTTTATGTGAGTAAAGTACATGTCCAAATGTCACAAAACAAAATACGCTAGACAAGGGGAGACCTTTTTGTGTCTGTAAAATTAATTATGCTAGAAATGTAGGTGGGAACGTTTTTATGCTCAAATATTGATATAATAAGCATCATATTGATGTAAACTTGGAGACACTATGCTATTGTGTGTGTTCCTCTCACTGCATCTCTTCGGGAAAGCATGAGGTTTACTGGACAACATATAAACTAAATGATGATGAACTTCACAGGGCAGTAAAAGTTTAAAAAATACTTTTGGGCCACTCAATTAAAAGCTTTGGTGGCCTGGATTAATATCTATATTCTGAGAACAGTCATGGCAACCATGTTCTGTGTATGTTTGGTGGGACTTGATGGAATATTCTCCTAGCCCTCAGAAAACTGGACTTGGGAAAGTTCCCATGAAATGTGTCTCCTTTCCAGTAAATATCAGGGGTCTTATTCTGGTGACATGATGATCGATGCATGACTGCCATTTGACAAATAAAAATAATCTCACTCTTTTGTCCATAATAATCTTGTCGTGCAGATAGGTCATACCTGGTTGGCTATACCTGCATCACAGGAGGATGTTGGCACCTTAATTGGGGAGAACAGGCTCATGGTAATGGCTGGAGCGGAATTGTGGAATGGTATCAAATACATTATTTGATGTATTTGCTCTTTTCCAGCCATTATAATGAGCCGTCCTCCCCTCAGCAGCTCTTACTGCCCTCTCTGTATCTGCAAGCTGTTGGCTAGAGCGCAAAAACAGTCGTGAGAAAACCATCAATAGAGTTGAAAATGCAATGGAACCAATCAAACTTTGTATTTTTTATTAGGTACATGGGAATTTAATCACAAAGGGTATTTTTATGTGCACTACGTCATCACGCACAACCTTTTTATCCGCAACAAGTACATTTCATAAACACATCTCATTTAATTTTTATGTGGATTTTAGAATATCGGCATGAAAATCTGTCACCAATTGGATGGAACCCTTACCTAATGACTGTAAAAAGTGTTTCTCCCGTTTGGTGGGTGTGACTTTGGTGGGTGTGAAGTTACGTATTTAAAGAGCAATTGAACGTTCCAGAACTTAAAAGCGTAATGCACGCAGCCCTGGTTCAGGATACATAAAATAACCAGAGTGCCTATTTAGTAGTATTTGAGGAAACGTCATACATTTATCTACGTAGCTAGCGCCCGTGAATATTTCATGTTAGATTATCTTTATTGAGTTTTGCTGAAACAGAAGTTTGTGTGCTCACAACGATACTGAAATTAGCTAACGTTGCTAGTTAGTACGCTAACGTTAGCTAGCTAGTAGTAGTGTCAACAAACTGAGAGTGACTTTACGTTAACGGGTTCAAGTAACTGCACAAAAGCGCGATGCTGGTAACCGTTTTCTGCTGCCCCAGTGACCATTCGGAAATCACATTTGCACTCGATGTCTCTCCAGAGCTTGAACTCAGAGATTTTGTTGCTCTGTGTGAATTAGAATCAGGAATCCCTGCTGGTGAAATTCAGGTGAACTAGTAGCTTGTTAGCTTAGCATAAACGTGTTAGCAGCTAAGTTAGCTAGCTACATCTCATTGTTTATATCAGCTAGTTCATTAAAAGAAGATATAGATATTGTCCTACTTGACAGAACTAGCTAAACCTACTGAATTAACAGTCAGAGTTAACATTGTCATTGGTCGCTAGCTAGGGAACGTTGGTTGATGTAACTACTGTCTAATTAGCTAGTTACGCTAGCCATCTTGCTAACTAGTAAGTTGAGCTAACATAGCATATGTCAACAGTCAGAACAGAACAACAACAACTTCTACTGACTCATGTAACGTTACCTAGCTAGCTGTCCATTGGTTTGATTGCCACGTTTTGATTAACCACCTAACTAATAAATTAAGTTGTTTTGGCCACCAGGCAACATTTTAATTTGTCCTCTTACTTTTCTTCAAGTGTGAAAAGGGAATACTTCTTATTTTGAATCATTGTTTTTCCTCCTGTGGCCCTTCCCCCTCTTCAGATCACATATGCAGAGCAGCCCCTAAAAGATCTGACCTGTGCTTTAGGGACTTATGGTCTGAAGGATGGAGATGTGGTGGTGCTCAGACAGGTAGAAAGACGGCAACCACCAGCACAACCAGTCTTCCCAGGTAAAGTTAGTGCCAGTGGGCAAGACGGAACAAGTGAGAAATCTACAGTCTGGGAGCTCTAGTAAGAGTTCAGTCGTAACCCTTCACTAAAGCGCTTCATTCTGTTGGTTCTATTGTTCCTCAGTCAGTAATGGCTTTCCATTTTAATAGCCCATCCCAAATGTCTACCTGGCATGATGTCACTCAACCCACAGTCATGCCTACTCTCTCTCCTACCCTCCCTGTCTCCCCTTTCTCCTCCAGGTCTGCCCCGTATTGACTTCAGTTCCATCGCAGTCCCTGGCACCTCTTCTGGTTCCAGTCAACGGTCCACCCGTAGACAGCAGCAACAGGCCCCGACCCCACAGCAGCAGTGCCCTCCACCCCCTGCTGCACCCCCATCCCTATTGGGCTCCACCTCCTCTCCTCCGGGTCTGGATGACCCTGCCTTACTGCAGCAGATGCTCTTGGCCAATCCACACGAACTGTCGCTGCTCAAGGAGCGCAATCCGCCATTGGCTGAGGCCCTGTTGAGTGGAGACCTGGGTGAGTAGAAGTGGTGTTAGCGGGATAGCATCAACCCCTATCTCTGAGTTGAATATCTTGACATTATAACGGCTAATGGGTCTTAAGTGTTCAACTGGGAGCTCTAACCATGTATCTGACTGCCGCCCGTAGAGCGTTTCACCAAAGTGCTGTTGGAGCAGCAGCAGGATCGAGCTCGCAGAGAGCAAGAGAGGATCCGGCTTCTGACTGCCGACCCATTTGACATGGAGGCCCAGGCCAAGATAGAAGAGGACATCAGGTACACACATCTAATGTCACACATCCAAGAGGGTAAAGGAAAGGGGTTGGGTTGGAGTCAAAGACGGCTTTAGTCAGGGTCTCTTCTGAAATCAATTAAAAAGGTGCTAGTTTACATATTGATTTATGCCCCCTGTCTGAACTATTTGAGAGTATTAAGTGTACATGTGCTTCAATACATAATCACACGCAATTTGTACTACAGGCAGCACAATGTTGAGGAAAACATGACCATTGCGATGGAGGAGGCCCCAGAGAGCTTTGGCCAGGTGGTTATGCTCTACATCGACTGTATAGTGAACGGATACCATGTGAAAGCTTTTGTTGACTCAGGTATTGTATCCTATAATGTTCTCCCTCAGTGCAAAAGCATAAGCATTTTTGACTAGGGCAGTAGGGAGACTCTTCAGTTCAGGGTTTGTCTGTTTTGTGGTGTCCAGTATAGTGTGTCTTGGCTAGTTTTGACATGGCTTTGCTCTCATGATGGTATATCCACTAGTATTCAGTGTGTCTTGGCTAGTTTTTTACTTCGCTTTCCACCTGCATATATTCTCTCTACACCACTTCTGACATCTCTTGATTTAAAAAAAGTCTTCCAACTTGCTTGCCCGTACTTCACACCCCCCCCCATCTGTTCTTCCCTTCCCTACTTGTCCTGTCTCTATCCCCCCTTCATTGTCTTTGTTCTGCTCCTCTCACCCTCTCTCCCATTGCCTGCTTCCCCTCTTCCAGGGGCGCAGATGACCATCATGAGTCAGGCGTGTGCTAAGCGCTGTAACATCATGCGCCTGGTGGACCGACGCTGGGCTGGCATCGCCAAGGGAGTGGGCACCCAGAAGATCATTGGCAGAGTCCACTTGGGTGGGCATCAATCATGTCTCAGAGAACCGCTTTCTTAAGGATGCACAACATTGTGTTCCTGTAGACTAGACGCTCATGAGATGTTTTCCTTGTCTTATAAAATTTGTCGGAAGCAAAGATATCTAAACCTGAAAGCAAGTGTTGGTGGTATCATCTGTGTGTTTTTCCCTACCCAGCTCAGGTCCAGATAGAAGGGGACTTCCTGCCTTGCTCCTTTTCCATCTTGGAGGACCAGCCTATGGACATGCTGCTTGGACTGGACATGCTCAAGAGACATCAGGTCAGATACCTGTCCCTCCAAATCCATGCACACGAACTACCACACAATGACATCCTTTGGAAAAGTAGGTCTTTAAAAATATCCCTGTGTGTAAATGGCTGTTCTCTCTATATCCTGCTACTTCAGTGTTCTATTGACTTGAAGAAGAACACGCTACTGATCGGGACGACGGGCACTGAGACCCGCTTTCTGCCCGAGGCGGAGCTGCCAGAGTGTGCCCGACTGGCGTACGGGCCGGAGGGCCCAGAGGACACCCAGCCAGACGAGATCGCAGACAGGGAGCTGGCGGAGGCACTTCAGAGATCTGTTCAGGAGAGCGGTAAGGAACACGGTCTGGGAGAGAGGGCTATGGGTATTCCTCAGCTCATTGTCTGCATACTAAAGCAGTGGACATTTTGGACATGACCCAGAAGCACTTTTTGCAAGGGTCTTTTTTTAGCTGCTTTACTCCTGAGCCCTGTTTCTGTACTTATCTGCCTTCTCAGTCACATGATCACTGATTTCATCACCTCAGCAAATGAAAAATAAGCTTTATAATCTGCAGGGTTCTTGCCGTCATGAAAGTCCTTAGTCTTAGAGTTTTAAAATTGTGTTTTCCAGGCCCCAAATAGTTTCATGGTAATTTATTTAAACATTTCTGTTTTATGTCATTTATTTAGGCACAGTTCTTAAATATTTTATCAATCAAATACATATCAACATATCAGCCAGGATTGTCTGTGTTTGCGCGCATCACCTGAATATTTATTTAACCTTTTATTTAACCAGGTAAGCTAGTTAAGAACAAGTTCTCATTTACAACTGTGACCTGGCCAAGATAAAGCAAAGCAGTTCGACACAGTTAAGGGAGGGAAGGCAATAAATAGGCCATGGTGGCAAAGGAATTACAATATACCAATTAAACACTGGAGTGATAGATGTGCAGAAGATGAATGTGCAAGTAGAGATACTGGAGTGCAAAATAAATAAATAAATACCATATGTGGATGAGGTAGTTGGATGGGCTGTTTACATATGCGCGAGATGAGTGGGCTGTTGCTCAAGGAGAGGGAGACTGTCGGACAATGTAGCAGCAGGTATGCCTATGTAGTCTATCATATGATAGAGAACAGACCAATAACTAGGTGGCCAATTCAAAACATATCTTGTACCCTCAAGTTAATTGTTTAGCTACACTGAACAAAAATATATATGCAACATGCAACCATTTTGTGCCCAGCACAACGACATGTGATGGTACATGGGATCAGTGAGCAGTCTCCCAGTGTCCACAATACATGTTTGTTTTTTTTGTTTTTTATGTACGCTGCCAATTGTTGGTCATGGAAATCTGGTTTGAATTCATGGAGAAGTTATGAAATTCCGTCTGTCGAAATGTGTATGAACCCTGAATTTGACTAAATATGAAAAGGCCCAATTTTGCGTTTATATTAAGTCTAGTTACAGTAGTGTTTTAAAAGTATTGGGAGGTTGAAGCAACGAGACAATTGGATATCACAAATATGTGGAGAAAATGGGGGTTAAAAATAAAATAAATAAACATTTAAAAAAAAAAATCTTGGAAGTTCAGTTCTGTAAATGTATTTGGTTTAATAGTTCTCTAAGTTCAAAATACACAAGTCCCTCTGCGGCCCAATTTGGATCTGGAGTCATAGGTGAAATAAAGTTGTCTTGGCTGACACTTCACCACTAGGTGAGCAGTCTGACAGTGTGGCGCATGCTTTGTGTGTGAGTGCTAATGCTCTGCGTCCCTTTGCATGATGTGTGGTGTGTGGCCTAACCATGAGCAGGACAGCACTGATGCATTTGGAGAGACAGCAGGAGTCAACCCTTCCAACCAGGTACTGCAAACTTACAGAGAATCAATGCCACGGTCATCACCCATATTCTTTTTGGGGCTTTTGTAACAAAATCAGTTTTGCTTGTTGAAAAACCAATGATAAAGATTAGTATGATAATATAATAATTTCTTTTTGATATATACACTGCTCAAAAAAATAAAGGGAACACTAAAATAACACATCCTAGATCTGAATGAATGAAATATTCTTATTAAATACTTTTTTCTTTACATAGTTGAATGTGCTGACAACAAAATCACACAGAAATGATCAATGGAAATCAAATTGATCAACCCATGGAGGTCTGGATTTGGAGTCACACTAAAGATTAAAGTGGAAAACCACACTACAGGCTGATCCTATTTTGATGTAATGTCCTTAAAACAAGTCAAAATTAGGCTCAGTCATGTGTGTGGCCTCCACGTGCCTGTATTATTTTTTTAAATTTTTTTATTTTACCTTTATTTAACCAGGCAAGTCAGTTAAGAACATATTCTTATTTTCAATGACGGCCTGGGAACAGTGGGTTAACTGCCTGCTCAGGGGCAGAACGACAGATTTGTACCTTGTCAGCTCGGGGGTTTGAACTCGCAACCTTCCAGTTACTAGCCCAACGCTCTAACCACTAGGCAACGCTGCCTGTATGACCTCCCTACAATTCCTGGGCATGCTCCTGATGAGGTGGCGGATGGTCTCCTGAGGGATCTCCTCCCAGACCTGGACTAAAGCATCCGCCAACTCCTGGACAGTCTGTGGTGCAACGTGGCGTTGGTGGATGGAGCGAGACATGATGTCCCAGATGTGCTCAATTGGATTCAGGTCACTCCAGCCACATGAGGTCTAGCATTGTCTTACATTAGGAGGACCCCAGGGCCAACTACACCAGCATATGGTCTCACAAGGGGTCTGAGGATCTCATCTCGGTACCTAATGGCGGTCAGGCTACCTCTGGCGAGCACATGGAGGGCTATGCGGCCCCCCAAAGAAATGCCACCCCACACCATGACTGACACACCGCCAAACCGGTCATGCTGGAGGATGTTGCAGGCAGCAGAACGTTCTCCACGGCATCTCCAGACGGTCATGTCTGTCACATATGCTCAGTGTGAACCTGCTTTCATCTGTGAAGAGCACAGGGCGCGAGTGGCGAATTTGCCAATCTTGGTGTTCTCTGGAAAATGCCAAACGTCCTGCACGGTGTTGGGCTGTAAGCACAACCCCCACCTGTGGACGTCGAGCCCTCATACCACCCTCATGGAGTCTGTTTCTGACCGTTTGAGCAGACACATGCGCATTTGTAGCCTGCTGGAGGTCATTTTGCAGGGCTCTGGCAGTGCTCCTCCTGCTCCTCCTTGCACAAAGGCGGAGGTAGCAGTTCTGCTGCTGGGTTGTTGCTCTCCTACGGCCTCCTCCACGGCCTGTCTCCTGGTAGCGCCTCCATGCTCTGGACACTACGCTGACAGACACAGCAAACCTTCTTGCCACATCTCGCATTGATGTGCCATCCTGGATGAGCTGCGCTACCTGAGCCAGTTGTGTGGGTTGTAGACTCCGTCTCATGCTACCACTAGAGTGAAGAGTGAAAGCACCGCCAGCATTCAAAAGTGACCAAAACATCAGCCAGGAAGCATAGGAACTGAGAAGTGGTCTGTGGTCCCCACCTGCAGAACCACTCCTTTATTGGGGGTGTCTTGCTAAATGCCTATAATTTCCACCTGTTGTCTATTCCATTTGCACAACAGCATGTGAAATGTATTGTCAATCAGTTTGGTTTCACAGAAGTGTGATTGACTTGGAGTTACATTGTGTTGTTTAAGTGTTCCCTTTATTTTTTTGAGCAGTGTATATAGTCAATTGTATTTACCATGTTTTCCCACTTATTTTAAAAAGTAGAAGATGCAATCACGAAGGTCTCTGCATTTCATGTTTAATTTCAGAAGCTGGCATGGACAAAAACGATGCATGTTGTGTGCATGAGTGTTTTGGTCTGTAGCATGTTTCAATTGTTGAACAGTACTGTTTAACTCTTGAACTGATCTCTACCATCAGACACTGCAGATGGACAAACTACCTCACCGGAATCGTCACCATTCCCAATGCCCAAACCCCTGAACAACATGCCCCTGTCCCCTTCCCCCGTCCATCCCCGGAGCCTTTTTCTGGACCGCTCCCAGTCTGCTCCAGCCTACATGCGCCAGGCTGGGGCCCCAACACCAGGATCGAGCCAGAGCCAAACAGAGCCTGGCTTCCAGGGTCTCCCCATCCCTGGACCCTCATCCCAGGTCCAGAACACAGCACCTACAGCCCAACAGTCTCCTCTCTCAAGCCCCAGCCCTACCAACCCAACCCAGCCCCTCCTTTCCACCATCACCACTCCCCCGGCTCTGTCCACATGCTCCCTTCCTGCAGACAAGATGGTGACTGGGACTCCCACCTTGGGAGATTCAGCCAGTCAGATCCCTTCAGCCACAGAGATTGGGTGTGCCTCAGAGAAGGCAGGGAACAGCTCAGTGTTCCCCCACCCAAAGGAAAGCCTTACCACTCAGCCCATGGAGCAGGAGGAGGACATGTCAGACACCATTACAGATCACTGGACCTGTCTGAGTACCCCACATCAGCAGAGTGAAGGGGGTTCCCAATATCCCCAACAGCCCGTCTCTAATCCCCCATCACTCACATTAGAACCCTGTCCTTTTGGATCCACCTCTACAGAGATCAAGTCTCCCCCTGCCTCCTCCCAGAACACTGTGCCATCAGAGAGGGACCAGCCAGAGGGGAATCGCTGTTCCTACTCAGACCAGATCCCATCTCTAGCTCAGGCCCTGCTGGAGCTCCATGAGCTGCTGGTGTCTAACAGCCGTAGCCTCTCCCCTCAGGACCGCAGTGCCTCCTGCTCCCCCTCACACAGACCGAACGCTGACGGACTGGACCACAACCACAACCCCACCGTAGAGCCCCTCACACCTGAAAACGGCACCCAACCCTCCCCCTCTACTGCCATTACAGCTGGTGTAGAACCATGTGATGCCAAAGCCAACCACCCTGCTGCTGTGTCAAACAGAGGACCTCCTCCTGACTGTGTCCTGTCAGGCTCCTCTGAGCAGAGCCTGGAGACCAGGGCCGAGGCTGAACCAGGAGAGGGACACGGGGAACCAGAACCACAGTGTCCAAACAGCTCCTGGTGGGAAAGGAGGGCAGATGGGTATGGGCTAGATAACAGTAAAAGCAAAGGGACTGTGTCTGAAGCCAAAGGCCCCTCTTCACTTCAAGCAGACCTGGTGTTCAGGGAGCCCCCTGAGGGGCAGCAGGGGAGGGGTGTGGCAGATGGGAGAGCCTCTGGCAATGACAACCCTAACACACTCAACCTCCAACCTGACACAACACAGCAGAGCCCCCTGTCCATGGCTGCTGGCTTACCTGGGGAGGAGTCTGGCGTTTCGCCCCGCGCTTCACCTCTTCCTCAGGCCCCGGACCAGCCCTCCTCAGCCCCTCTCATGTCTGCTCCACGTCTCTTTACCGATGATCACATCCAAAGGATCCAGGCAGCTGGCTTCTCTGCCCGGGAGGCTGCGGAGGCACTGGAACAGGCCCAGGGCAGTGTGGAGCTGGCTCTGCTGGCACTACTGGCCCGCAAGATCACTGTGCCCACCTAGACACTCACAATATTGCAATCATGTAAGAGTCCTAGCCTCTTTCAACATGGGTTTTATTTGTGCTCTTGTCTTATTGTTGATGGTGACATCTGAATTCCCTGGCCTCACAGCTACTTCATGCTGAAGGGGAAATGCTGTCAGTCTCTTGGTTTCACACAGACCATACAACCAACTGTTATCTGTTCTGGATTTAGCCGATATGATCTGAGGTGTATTTGATTTTGTGCCTCAGAAGAAACATGTTTTTATGTATTTTATAGATGGGCTTTAGTAGATTGATTTCCTTTACCCCCCCCCCCCCCAACTCCGTATATACATATTTCATTATAAACACTATTGAATTGCCCCAAGGATTTAGGTAAATGTTTACAGTTGTGTGTGAAATAGCATTTTATAAAGGGCTGAAGATGAGTTAAAATGTCAGGTTTGTGAAGAGTATTATTGATGAGCCAAACAATTAATTGGTTTTAAATTCATGTTAGATTATTATTTTTTTAAACTCAGATTCTGCTAATAAAACCCACCAGACCGTCAACTTATTGCACTGGAAATAGCTCCATTTAAGAAGCATTGCTAACGGGTGATCTTTGCCTTCTGCCAATGTTATCATGTTGTAATATGACATTCAGTCAAGTAATTATTGCCAATCCTGAGGAACTTGATGGTGGTTTTCATTTTTAAACGTCTTGCACGAAGAAGAAAAAAATCAGGCAGCACTATTTTTCAAATGACCCTTTTATTTTTCTCATTCCTTTGATTTATAGAGGAATGTCAAAATAGATGACATATTCAGCAAAGTTGTAAACCACACGTTGAATTTTTCTGAAAAAATGTCAGTGTGTGTGATTGTGAAGGATAAAGAGGTCTTCAAATATAACAGCACGTGTAATGGGGATGTCTGGAAATGTGGTTTCTAAGTTCTAAAAGGGTTTTGGAGTTTCCTGTTCAGTTTACCTTGGTTTGTTTCAGATATCTATCATGCATTAGAATTACTCCCTCCCCCATCAACTGGTAATCTCTCCCCCAGTCAAAGTCTACCCTATTGCCCCCCCTGATTTATTTGCTCAGTCATTCATGAATCCATTGTATGTTTTTTAAATTGTATTATTTGGGTCATATTCATATACCAACAACATCGAGGCAGGTTAAATGATCTTGTACTCCATTTTAAACTCTAAGGTAAAACTGGTTCTTTGTATTGTATGTGTGGGGTTTGGGATATTTCTAGGGAATGGGTGTTAAGGATTGTAATTAAAGCCATGTTTTTCTAATCTGTCTTCTGTTATTCCTTTCTCTTATAGTTCCTTTTGCATATTATGCAAACATATTTGTATGTATATATTAGTGGAGTAAAATAACATGTTTTATGGCAGCGCTATCCTTAAGGCCAATTTCTGCTTGCTCCGACAATGCGATCCAGAGGCCAAATCGACCGCCGTACTGCATTGACGTGCCCCTGCCAAATGTTGTAACAATAAGGAGGGTGCCGTATAGTTCTGCAAAGACATGCTTGTTTGATGGTAGGTGGGGGTGGGAGATCCTTGTATGAACACTTGCTTCCTTGACAACAGCTCTGCTCCTTGAAGCGCAACAAGTATGAATACCCTGACTGTGGCAGAGGCCGTATCACAGTAAATGCTGTATGGCAACTGCAGACGTGGCTTGACCATTTAAGAGTAAACTGATTATTAATGTCCAGAAGTGTCATGAACAGGGAAATTAAGTGGGGACAGACAGAATCACATGTAGACTTTGATTTGATAGACTGTGTTTAGACAGGCACCCCAATTTAGATTTTTTTGCCCAATTATTGGCAAAATATATGATTGGCCAAAATACTAATTAGGGGAAAAATATCAGAATTGGGCTGCCTGTGTAAATTCTGCCTAAAGAGGCATGGGCACAGTAGACACAGGATAGTAGATATGAAAAGTGCTGCTGACCTAACTTTCATTGCAGCACAGAATAATTTATTTTGTCATCTATCCCTGAATTGCACCGATGTAGCCTCATTTAATGACATAGTGTTCTATCCTTTTGTCCAATTAATGGCAAAATATCTGATCTGATGGGTCAAAAGACCAATCAAGTGGCCAAAGATCAGAATAAAGCTGTCTGTGTAAATGTAGCCGTAGTGAAACAATTGTCTGTAGCAAGCAATTCATTGGTGGCAGAAGCGCAGTCAGGCATTTATTCATACTAGCAATAATAACCAGTGTGACAGAACCCACATAATGCACACCTGTAACTAGTTGCTTTGGGATTGTTAGGGTGATAATGCCCAGCTGAAAGCAATAAACTGGAACATCCTGTGTTGAAGCGTGTTCATGGTAGGCTTAGACTACTTTTAAACATTTGTGATTATACTTTGATTTGTTTTCACCCTCCAACTCAAACCGTTACCACTGCATAGTATGACTCTGTAAAGGGGTTTTTGAGACAAACAATACACTAACTACCAGAATCTGTCCACCGATTGATTACTAGAGCACAATGGCTCAGTTGCCAGACTTGGTAGTTCACTTAAGGAGTGAGTCATTTCACCACACATATCCCCGTGTGGGGATTTTGGACCACCTTGAGAATAATCTTACGGAACAGATGCCATCATCGGTAGAGTGCTCAGACCAACCTGGCGGGATTGAGGAGAGCAACGGGTCAGGGTTGAGTGGAAACATTGTAGGTGGTGTGACAGACGATCAGAAGCAGCTGGAGGATCTCTTTGGGTATGTGACTATTTTACACTGGTGTAAAAAGTACTTGATTGTCATACTTAAGTAAATGCTATAATAAGATTCCTTATTAATTCAACCAGACAGCAAGATTTATTTATTTACAGACAGCCAGGGGCACACAGACATTTACAAATACGGTATTTTTGTTTTGGTGCGTCAGCCAGATCAGACACTGTAGGGATAACAATGTTTTATATTGGTAGAAATGTGAATTGGACTATACTGCTGTCCTACCTGTGCATTTGAAATGTGACGATTCCTTTTGGGTATCAGGGTAAATGTAGTGGACTAAAGTACATATATCCCCCCCCCTCCCCCAAACAAAAATATACTAAAGTTCTATACACTACTTAAGTTCTTATTCTTCAAACCATGACTGTCCTGTGTAACTAATAATGCCTTCTATTTTTCCTTAGTTCTGGAGGCATAGCAGAAACTCTGTCTGTGGCCACTTTACATACATGGGGTCTTGGAGGCCAGGTGCAGCGATCTGTGCCCATGTTACTTTCTGTTCCAGGGCAGGATGACCGGGAGGCTACAGCCTCTCCATTATCACTCCATAAGGATGATGACAATGAAGGGTGAGTGTGCAGAGGCTTCAATTTATTTTATTTTGCAGGTTTTGTATTCTAGATTAAAAGTCCTTGTTTTGTTCCTGTAGGGCAGCAGATGCCAATAAAGAGGAAACTCAAGACTTCACTTTGAAGGAGTTGTTTGAGTCTAAGTACACTCATGTTTGTAAGTTTCTCTCAATTGTCTACTGTTTTGGGGGTAATTGAACCCACATATTTAGTCTCAATCACTAGTCGTCTAAGTGCATTGCTAAAATGTAATATTTGCCTCCTTTCTCCAGTTCCTCTGTATCAGTACTACTGCCTGCAATCTGTAAAAGCTGACCTAAACAGGATAAACAACAGTCTGTCTGAGCTGGTTACCGCCCAGTGTCTACCTGGCCTACAGTCCCCACCTGTCTTCCGCATGGCCAGATATGTGGTCACCTCTCCCCCACCACTGTCTCCTCTCACAGTAAACCCATGCAGCTTTTGGCAGGACTTGTCTGAGGTGAAGGAGAGTGGCCTACTTCAAACACTCTCCCTCAGCGAGATCCGTCTACAGGAGGTGGGTGGGTAGTACAACGAATGTTTTCTGCTGATGCTGTGTTTGTCATCCCATACAATAGTGAACATCTCTGGTATGACTTGAAGTGTAGTGGGGAATAGAGGTTAAGTCATCTGTTTTTGCTCTGAAGGCTATGTTTGAGATGATTGGTTCTGAGGCCTCCTACCTGAGAAGCCTGGGGGTAGCTGTGAATCACTTCTTTGCTTCGAAGACACTGAAACAGACCCTCCATCGCATGGAGCATCACATTCTGTTTTCCAACCTGCGCAGTGTGATGGCAGCCAGTGAGGGGTAAGGACTGCCAATGTACAAGTCTTTACATGACTGTCCAGACTGGCATACATTTCTTTTGTCATATAGGTGCAGTGAAATGTGGTATTTTACAGGGTCAGTCATAGTATGGCTCCCCTGGAGCAAATTGGGGCTAAGTGCCTTGGACATTGACATATTTGTCAGCTTGGGTATTCCAACAGTGACCTTTCAGTCACTGGCCAAACAATCTAACGGCTAGGCTACTACCTGCTGCCCTTGGCGTGTGTCTTTGGGTCACTGTTGTTGAATTACAGTCTTGCTAAAAGGACAGGACTAAAATCCTCAGTCTACGTTTTTGTTTATTTGACATGCCATACCAACTTGTGTGTTATGAGGCTTTAGGCTGTGACTGCTCTGATACCTACAGTTTTCTGCTGGACCTGGAGGTGCGTCTGGGGGAGAGTGTGTTGATCTCTCAGGTTGGCGACATTGTGCTGCGTCACTGCCTCACATTCCGATCGCTCTACGTGCCATATGTGACCAACATGATGTACCAGGAGGCCCTGGTCACGCTACTGCTGTGGGTTTTCTCCTCTCATTACGGTTCCGTTAATGTTTTGTCTTCAATTTTTACCTCATTTTGCTCTTTCTCCTATTCCCAGGCAGGAGAACCGAGAGTTTCTGTTAGCAGTGAAGAAACTGGAGAGTGATCCAATATGTCGGCGACAGACCCTGAAATACTTCCTAGTTCTCCCCTTCCAGAGGATCACACGTCTGAAGATCATCATGGAGGTAGGCAGGCCTCAGATGTGAGTCTACAGGGGGAGAGCAGTATTGGGTGGTGTCCCTTACGCGACTGATTAGGGTTCGGTATACAGGATTCCATGCAACAGACTTCATGCTTGTGGAGGTAAATGCTGAGACTTTCTATGGTCATTGCAGAGCATCCTGAAGCTGACTGGACAAGACTCTAAATCGATCCCTTGTCTGAAACAGGCCATTGAAGCCATACACAAGGTAGAGGTCACTATTTACACAATTCAATAAAGCTTTGGTTTTGGTTTCAACTGTTGACTGGTTAGGCTACAACACTGCTATTTTTATCTCCTCCAATGAGACCAGATAGTGATGGAGTGTGATGGGGGGGTTCTGCGGATGAAGCAGATTGAGAAACTGGTGTACCTGGACAAGCACATGGATTTTGTCAATGTTAAGGTCTGACATCATTGCAGTCTTGTTATTTAATTGACACTTGTTAGTTACTACATCGTTGTATCCCTTCTATTTTAACAAGGTCCTAATCACAACAGCCTGCTTGTTCTCCCTGTTTAACCTATAGGTGGCAGTGGTTCCTCAGCATTGCGATTCACCATTTACCTCATTGTTTCTCTCCAGTCCATTCCTCTGATCACAAGTGTCCGCTTTCTGGTGCATGAAGGCCCCTTGAGACAGCTCACTCCAGAGGGCTATGTGCCAGGATCCAGGATTTCCTACATGGATGTTTACCTGCACCTTTTCAATGACCTGTTGCTCATCTCATTGAAAAAGTATGCTTCCACATCTTTATACATGCATCTATGAACAATATTTCCAAGCACTACATCCAAGCACTGTGCTTGTTAACAACAAAGTACCATTTTCTCTTTGTATTCCTGTCCCCTAACTTCCCTTTGGCCTTCTCAGAGAGATGCGTTTCAGAGTGCTAGATCATGCGGTGTTCCCCACCCACGTGCACACTGAGAAGCTGAAAACAGAGGCCCTTGGTCTGCCCCTAGAGTCCTTCGTGCTGCGCCTCTCCCAGAACCACACTGGGCATGCCACTGCTTTCATACTCGCCCCACATACCACTACCAGGTAAGAATTGTTAGAAATTCCTTTGTCCCCTCTCATCTAATTCACACAATGACTCCATATGCATGTGTTTCCAGGTCAGACAAAGATGCCTGGATGAAAGCTCTGTCAGTGGGGACATGTATGAAGGACCTGTGAAGAACTGTACTGTGTAGAGTTTCTGATGTGTTATTAGTTGATGGTTCTCTGGAAGAGCAGCAGTTTTAGTTGTCATATGGCATATATTAGTGTTACTGCATTGGAAAAAGTGTTCACATTTTTTATATATTTTTTAGATGTTTCAGCTTCTGATATTGTGCAATTTGATGTGACAGTTCTAATCTGTTACTGGATTGCATGTACTTGCATCTTATTCACTTTGTATATTTGGCACTTAGTTTTCTTTTTTGCACTTTTTGGGGGTTTGTATAGCATTAAATTGGTTAGATGGACCACAGCTCTTGTTCGTACATGGATGACTTGGACAGATTAGTTACCAGCTCACAATTAGTTTAGGAAACATCAGTTTGACATTTTTGTCAATTTTATGCATGATAAATAAAGTGTCACATTTTAAAATGTCCTTGTTGAACCCTTTTCCTGCTGAAATCGCCTGTATGTTTCTATAGTTACATTTTGAGCAGCATGGTTATAACTATAATGCCCTCAGTACAGAATAAATGTCAGTTAGCGTGGCAATGCCTGAATTAGCAGGTAGCTCATGTGAACATTACAATTAGCGCATGCTAGCTAACCCACTCATACAGCAATAAAATACAAAAGCTCATTCCAGGTTTCCCAGCTACAGTTGAAGTTTACATACACTTACAATTGGAGTCATTAACTCGTTTTTCTACCACGCCACAAATTTCTTCACAAACAATGGTTTTGGCAAGTCTGTAGGACATCTACTTTGCATGACAAGTAATTTTCCAACAATTGTTTAGACAGTGAATTAAAAGTGAAATTCTCTATCACAATTCCAGTGTATCAGTTTACATACAGTAAGTTGACTGCATTTAAACAGCTTGGAAAATTCCAGAAAATTATATCAAGGCTTTAGACTCGTCTGACTCGAATGATGTCAATTAGCCTATTGGTGGTGTGAATGGATTTCAAGGCCTACCTTCAAACTCTGCCTTTTTTTGCTTGACATGGGGAAATCAAAAGACCTCTGAAAAAAATAGTAGACCTCCACAAATCTGGTTCATCCTTGGTACTGGTGCACTTCACAAAATAGATGTGGATATATTGAAGCGACATCAAGACATCAGTCACAAAGTTGAAGCTTGGTGGCAAATGCATCTTCCAAATGGACAATGACCCCAAGCGCACTTCCAAAGTTGTGGCAAAATGGCTTGGACAACAAAGTCGAGGTATTGGAGTGGCCATCACAAAGCCCTGACCTCAATCCTATAGACAATGTGTGGGCAGAACTGGAAACGCGTGTTTGAGCAAGGAGGCCTACAAACCTGACTCAGTTACATCAGCTCTGTCAGGAGGAATGGGCCAAAATTCACCCAACTTATTGTGGAAGGCTACCTGAAACGTTTAACCTAAGTTCAATAATTTAAAGGTAATGCTACCAAATACTAATTGACTGTAAGTAAACTTCTGACCCACTGGAAATGAGATTGATTTCAGCATTTATTTAATCTCTTTGACATTTCACATTCTTAGAATAAAATGGTGATTCTTACTGACCTAATACAGGGTATTTTTACTCTGATTAAATGTCAGGAATTGTGAAACTGAGTTTAAATGTATTTGGCTATGGTATATGTAAACTTCAGCTTTATGTACACAAATGCACATCAGGACATGTAAACTGAGCAAAAATCAAAATGCAACAATTTCAAAGATGTTCCTGAGTTACTATTTGGAAATTGGTCAATTGAAATTCATTTGGTCGAAATCTATGGATTTCGCATGACTGGGCAGAGGTGCAGCAATGGCCTCAACCTTCCATTTGATCTCACTGTACAATCATACAAGGACAGAGTAGAACATCTATGTGGAGGAGCAACGCATTCATATTTCTGTGCAAAGATAATTAAATTTTATTTCATCACCCTGCCCTCCCCATCTGATTATGCACGTGGAGGTCCTGGGCTGGTGTGGTTACACGTGGTCTGCGGTTGTGAGGCCGGTTGGACGTACTGCCAAATTCTCTAAAATGACGGAGGCAGCTTATGGTAGATAAATTAACAAATTCTCTGGCAACCGCTCTGGTGGACATTCCTGCAGTCAGCATTGCAATTGCATGCTCCCTTAACTTGAGACATCTGGCATTGTGTTATGACACAACTGCACATTTTAGTGGCCTTATATTGTCCCCAGCACAAGGTGCACCTGTGTAATGATCATGCTGTTTAATCAGCTTCTTGATATGCCACACCTGTCAAGTGGTTTGATTATCTTGACAAAGGATAAAGGCTCACTAACAGGAATGTAAACAAATTTGTGCACATTGTGAGAGAGAAACTTTTTGTTTTTTATTTCAGCTTTTGAAACATGGAACTAACACATTACATGTTGCGTTTATATTTTTATTCAGTATAGATGTGTCAATATTACATTTCGAGACATTGTAATTACTGTCCTACTCAAAATTACAAGTGAACAATTAATTGAAGAGGAATTAATATTGAGCCCGAGATACAGCGAGAATGAATTTAGCAGGGGCTCATTAACAGATGATACATATGTGATAAAGTACAGTAGAGTAGAGATGGAACATTCCAGACTGCAATGGTAGTCACTAACTGACATCGAAGCTGAATGTGCTTATCTCCAACTGGAGGGTGGTTGTCAAGGAAATACCCCCCCAAATTCTTGCCTGTATTTTTTTTTTATTAAATCGAAATGTTTCATGTGCTGAAATGCTTGTTTCTAGCTCCTTAACAATGCAAAAAGTCAAACAAGCACACAAATAATAATCAGAAACAAGAAATCATAAATATCAGAACCAATCCAGTGAACCCAAACAACATTGTATTAGTAATCCTAATGCAATCTATGCATATTTACACAAAATATATATACCTAGAATGATATGTACAGCAGTAGATATTACAGTGAGCTATGTTGAGAATCCAGTGAATAAATAGTATAACTACAATGTACAGTAGTTGATATTATTTTCTGCTATGTTTCCTTTCTGTTACAAGGAAACAATGATTTTATTGAAACAGAAAACTATATTTCTAAAAATGTGCCAGAGCAGTGTCATTCATTTAAAAAATACAATAAATATTAAATAAATATTAAATAATAATGGAAGAACCACTAAGAGTAGATGGAGACGAACTGTAAACTAAAGAAAAATACTATTTCAAAATGTATGAGAGACAAGTATATGAGGTGGATTGCAGACAGGATGGAACCTACGAAATCAAAAAGAAAGAAAAAGTATTTGATTTCTTGACCTGACTGGAATAATTCAGAAGACCAATAAACCTGTCATTTGAGTAGATTGGCATTCTCATCTATCTATCTCTTCCGTCAAAGCCTCAAATCTTTATGAAAGTCCAGAAGTGACTAGAGGAATAAGTGAGTGCTTGAGGAGGAGGTAGACCCAGTCCTGGAGTGCCTTAACTTGAATGTCTTTTGTTTTTCAGACTTCCAGTTGAGAAAAAAGGTCTCAGGTCTCATACAGCTTCATCCAAAGCCTGTCGTTTCCTATCTGACATATTTCCATACTTGATAATATAAAAAGTGATGAATATATGACGCATTACTTCTCCGTTAACCACATCTCTCAGGGTCTCTTGTCATGGAGGACTGACATGTAATGGTTTTACATGCCCGTCTTTGCTGAGTGGCTGGCAGGCAAGGTCCTCTTCAGTCATGCCACTGACCAGTCTAAAGCAGCGTAGCTCAGCCATTATTACTACATGTTCAACCCAACTTGTTCCATTTCCCTATTCAATGTGACAGTGGAATAAGGTGGTCAGTGCAGTCCTATTTTGGGAAATCTCAAATTGGGGGTCTCACACTGCAAACACTGTACTGCAAACACTGAGTGAGCTGGTCTGGTCTTTAAGTCCAACGATGCTATAGGCGATTCTCTTCATGTGACCTGGTAACCGCACGCCAATGTTCCTGATGTCCCTGAGAGAGAAGAAAGATAGAGACAGGAGCTGTTAGGAAAATGTTTCACATTCAAACCAATAGGTAGCACATGATAAAATATGATTGCATTTAAAACTTCCTACTCGGACATGATACAGCCAGTGGTGCTATATGTGTGTAGTACTTACTCATGCCTCATGGATAGCACCTGATCCATGGTTGTGATTCCAGCGCAGGCAAAGCTCTCAGTGTACTGACTCATCTTGATGGACTCCAGCCATTCCGGCACAGACCTGAAGGGGGAGCCGTCACAGCCACTGGTGCTGGGGAGGCGGATGGACACACTGTATGGAAAAAAACGGGGAAATAGATTGGTAAGTAAATGCTATATTCACAGTATGTGATTGAAAAAAAATCAACTGTCAAGTCCAGGGGAAATCAGCTTCATTCATTCGCATCTTACCGGGGATCAAAGTAAGCAATGGTTTTCAGAGATTCTGGGCTCCGGAGCAGTTTGTCCAGGATGTTGACGATGTCTGGGAAGCGAGGTCGTTTGGAGCGGTCCTGCAGCCAACACTGCAGCATCAGCTGGTAAACGGTGGATGGACAGTCCATGGGTGCAGGCAGCCGGAAGGCCTCGTTAATGGCCTTCATCACCTGAGGAAGAAGCGGGGTTTAGACCATGTCTCACAGAGCTAGTGTTTATGATCTAGACCAACAGACTGTAAGATTATGTGTTGTGTTAATGCATGTGGGCACTAACAGTTTTATGTGAAGAGGACTGTGGGAACTATTTTGACTTAGAGGCCCTTAGAGGGTTGTTTTAAACACTCCACCCAGGATAAATACCCAGAGATGATGCATCACAGAGGCCTTGTGTTTACCCAGACCTACAGCGCTCTGTTATTTCCATAAAACAGGGAAGGGAGTGAAGGAAATGTGAAATTGCTCATGTCGCAGTAGGGCCTACCTCATTGTTGCTCATGTCGCAGTAAGGTCTACCTCATTGTTGCTCATGTCGCAGTAAGGTCTACCTCATGTTTGCTCATATCCCAGTAGGGTCTACCTCATTGTTGCTCATGCCGCAGTAGGGTCTACCTCATTGTTGCTCATGCCGCAGTAGGGCCTACCTCATGGTTTCTCATGTCCCAGTAGGACTACCTCATGGTTGCTCATGTCCCAGTAGGGTCTACCTCATTGTTGCTCATGTCCCAGTAGGGTCTACCTCATGGTTTCTCATGTCCCAGTAGGGTCTACCTCATGGTTTCTCATGTCCCAGTAGGGTCTACCTCATTGTTGCTCATGTCCCAGTAGGGTCTACCTCATGGTTGCTCATGTCCCAGTAGGGTCTACCTCATGGTTTCTCATGTCCCAGTAGGGTCTACCTCATGGTTGCTCATGTTCCAGTAGGGTCTACCTCATGGTTTCTCATGTCCCAGTAGGGTCTACCTCATGGTTGCTCATGTTACAGTAGGGTCTACCTCATGGTTTCTCATGTCCCAGTAGGGTCTACCTCATGGTTGCTCATGTTCCAGTAGGGTCTACCTCATGTCCCAGTAGGGTCTACCTCATGGTTGCTCCAGTAGGGTCTACCTCATGGTTGCTCATGTTCCAGTAGGGTCTACCTCATGGTTTCTCATGTCCCAGTAGGGTCTACCTCATGGTTGCTCATGTTCTAGTAGGGTCTACCTCATGGTTGCTCATGTTCCAGTAGGGTCTACCTCATGGTTTCTCATGTCCCAGTAGGGTCTACCTCATGGTTGCTCATGTCCCAGTAGGGTCGTTCTCCGAAGGCCATGACTTCCCACATGACTATGCCGAAGCTCCACACGTCGCTGGCCGAGGTGAACTTCCTGTAGGCGATAGCCTCTGGGGCGGTCCAGCGGATGGGGATTTTCCCTCCCTGAAAGAATAGCAACAATAACTAATCATAAGAATGAGACTGAAGGGAATGTATTCACTAGAGGCATGGCTATTACTAATGTAAAGGTTTAAGAGGCGGAGTGAGTGTCTGTCAACATCACCAATCATTTGTAACCAATTATAAGTAAAGACATAGGAAGGCTACTAAGTGCATAGTAATACCCCCACTGTTTCCATACATTAATATCAGTACAATGGATGTTTGACTCACGCTGGTGGTGTAGGTGCCCTCAGGATCGTCTTCCAGCACGCGGGACAGGCCGAAGTCAGACACCTTGCACTCCAGGTTGCTGTTGACCAGAACGTTGCGGGCAGCCAGGTCTCGGTGAACATAGCTCATGTCAGAGAGGTACTTCATGCCGGCCGCGATGCCACGCAGCATGCCCACCAGCTGGTA
Source organism: Oncorhynchus gorbuscha (assembly GCF_021184085.1). NCBI lineage: Eukaryota > Metazoa > Chordata > Actinopteri > Salmoniformes > Salmonidae > Oncorhynchus > Oncorhynchus gorbuscha. The sequence continues at coordinate 66,363,191 of NC_060190.1, read as the reverse complement.
CGAGGAAATCTCCCCATCGTGGCCCTTTAGATAGTTGTCAAGCGCTCCATTCTCCATGTATTCTGTCACAATCATGGCATGCTTGACTGCTTGAAGAAAATTATAAAAAAGGTACAAATGTAGTACTTCATGTCAACAAAAGAGGCACAGTATGGTGGAGATGGGAAATAGAGGATGTTACTAGATAAAGTAAATAACTTAATAATAACTAACAGTCGACGTTACCAGCTTTCTAGCCATCGCTGTTCCATTTTTAATGTATCCATTTGTTTTGTCTTGTACACCTGGTTTTCATTCCCCAATCACACTGCATGTATTTATTCCTCTGTTCCCCCTCATGTCTTTGTGTGAAATTGTTTGTGTTATGTGTTAATTGTTGAAGCGCCAGGTTTGCTTATACCGTGTTGTTGACGAAGATGTCTATTGTTAAACATAAATTATTGTGACTGTTTTGCGCGTTTTGCACTTTTGCCTTTTGGCTGGAGGTTTTGGCGCAGTTGCGTCGTCTGTTGGTTTCTCCTGACTCAATAAAGTGTGTGCCTGTTCACAGCTCTCTGCTCTCCTGCACCTGACTTTGCTACCAGTACGCACACACCTGACAATAAATGACTATTCAGTGAATCAGTAGAGGCTGTCATTTGAGACACAGTGTCTGAGAGCAGGAACTCACACTTGGTGATGACTCCCTCCAGGCGGATGATGTTCTGGTGGGAGAACTGGCCCATGATGCTGGCTTCACTAAGGAAATCCTGCTTCTGCTTCTCTGTGTAGCCTGGCTTCAATGTCTTGATGGCTACAGCTACCTCTCCTCTCCCTGGAGCCTTCATCACACCACGATACACTTCCCCAAACTCTCCTGTGAAACAGAAACACACAGAGAATAATATGAATTCATAGCATTCTTCTTGGGGGAGGGGATCGATGAGATTTGTTCAAAATATTACTGTAAACTAGTTTGACATTTACCTGCTCCGATGGCTTTTTGCTTAGTGACAAGACTGGGATGAATCTCGCTGGCAAACTTCAGGATAGCAGTGTTGGGGTCCTCGTACATGTGTGGGTCAACATAGGTCTTCAGGGGCTTCAGTTGATCTGAGGAGGAGATGGGAGATAATCTCTTTGGTAATGCACATCGCTGTTCCAATAGAGGGAATTTGACTATATATACAAAAGTATGTGGACACCCCTTAAAATTAGTGGATTTTGCTATTTCAGCCACACTCGTTGCAGACAGGTGCATAAAATCGAGCACACAGCAATTCAATGTCCATAGACAAACATTGGCAGTAGAATGGCCTTACTGAAGAGCTCAAATCAAATCAAATCAAATTTTATTTGTCACATACACATGGTTAGCAGATGTTAATGCGAGTGTAGCTCAAGTGACTTTCAACGTGGCACCGTCATAGGATGCCACCTTTCCAACAAGTCAGTTAGTCAAATTTCTCCACCGCCATTGGACTCTGGAGCAGTGGAAACTCGTTCTCTGGAGTGATGAATCATCTGGCAGTCCGACGGACGAATCTGCGTTTAGCGGATGCCAGGAGAATGCTACCTGCCCCAATGCAAAGTGCCAACTGTAAAGTTTGGTGGAGGAGGAATAATGGCCTGGGGCTATTTTTCATGGTTCAGGCTAGTCCACTTAATTCCAGTCAAGGGAAATTTGAACGCTACAGCATACAGCATTCTAGACGATTCTGTGCTTCCAACTTTGTTGCAACAGTTTGGGGAAAGCCCTTTCCTCTTTCAGCATGACAATGCCCCCGTGCACAAAGCGACGTCCATACAGAAATGGTTTGTTGAGATCGGTGTGAAACTTGACTGGCCTGCTCAAAGCCCTGACCTCAACCCCATCGAACACCTTTCGGATGAATTGGAACGCCGACTGCGAGCCAGGCCTAATCGCCCAACATCAGTGCCCAAACTCAATAATGCTCTTGTGGCAGATTGGAAGCAAGTCCCAGCAGCAATGTTCCAACATCTAGTGGAAAGCCTTCCCAGAAGAGTATATAGGCTGTTATAGCAGCAAAGGGGGGACCAACTCCATATTAATGCCCATGATTTTGCAATGAGATGTTCGACGAGCCGTAGTGTATTTCTTGGATGCTGTGATTCCTACCTGTGCTGAAGAAGTAGGGGTCCTCTGATCCCTGTCTGTGACGGTAGTTCATTCTCCTGTTAGGAAGCAAAGTCACTATTATGATTGGCCAGACAATATGCAATGTTAAGACATTCTTATTATGTAAGGTATCATTAAACTGCCCAGTGAACATCTCACTTTTAAACGTTCATATTCTGTTAACTCATATCCAGATGATGTTGTTTACTCGTCCTATACTCGTATATACAGACAGGCTGTCATATCAGTAAGGGCAGGATCATCTTCAGCCACAGACCCAGTCAGCAACAGTTACAGTTTTTAACAGCTACTCTGGCTGTTACTGATAAAAACCCTCTTAGAGATGACATGGCATTACATTCTCAATCAGCTTATTAAGAAAAACATTTACTCACTATGACTGAGATACAGTATGTGGTTGTCCCACATAGTTATCTTAAGATGAATGCACTAACTGTAAGTCACTTTGGATAAGAGCATCTGCTAAATTACTGAAATGGACAGAGGGATACCAAATGTGAACTACATCTTAGGACAGAAGGATATGATAGGATTAGTGTGTTCTAACCGTTTGTGCAGCAGTAGAAGGACTACAACGACGAGCAGCATGATTCCTCCTCCTACTACAGCTCCCATAACCCCTGTGTAGTTCTGGACCTGAGACTCTGCTGAAACACAACCACAGACACATTTTAAAACGTCTTGTCTGAATATCAAATCAAATCAAATGTATTTATATAGCCCTTCGTACATCAGCTGATATCTCAAAGTGCTGTACAAAACCCCAGCCTAAAACCCCAAACAGCAAGCAATGCAGGTGTAGAAGCACGGTGGCTAGGAAAAAGTCCCTAGAAAGGCCAAAACCTAGGAAGAAACCTAGAGAGGAACCAGGCTATGTGGGGTGGCCAGTCCTCTTCTGGCTGTGCCGGGTGGAGATTATAACAGAACATGGCCAAGATGTTAAAATGTTCATAAATGACCAGCTAGGTAGAATAATAATAAGGCAGAACAGTTTAAACTATATTAGAGACGAACAGTGTGGTGTCTCTAGGGCCACACTTACCAATGGGCAAGGTTTTGAACACATGCTTCATGCTGTATCCCCCTGGGTTTCCCTCAGGGCTGAGAGCCTGGACTCTGAACACGTAGGCCGTGTCAGGGGAGAGGTCACTGATCTGCACCGTACTCTTGTCCAAAACCAGGACTGTGTATGTGGTGACATCACGCTCACTGTCGTCCTCCTGCATGGGACAGGGAGAGGAGCACTGAGAGGGGATTCACTATAGAGATATACTAATACTATTATATATATGTTGTGTTTAATGTGTGACTGACATGAAGAGAAGAGAGGGAGGAGTATAGTTGTCTGTCTTACCTTCCTGCGGTACATGAGTTCGTAGCGGTGGGTGATATGGGATGGTGCTCGGCTGGACAGAGCCCAGGACAGAGACAGGCTGGTGGGGCTCCGCTCCTCCAGACGGATGGACGTCACCTTGGGGGGATCAGTGAAATGCAGAGCGGTGGTGATGGTGCTGCTGGGTCTCTGGCTGCTGTACTGAGACACTCCGCTGCGGGCCTCTACAGTGAACGTGTAGTTGAGGTGGGGCTCCAACTGGCTAACAGTCACCATGGTGTCCTGGATGTCCGTGGGGTCGGGCTGGAAGCGGACCTTCTCCCCACAGGGCACACACAGGGCCCCGGTGCAGCGCTCACACACCACGCTGTAGCAGATGTCCCGGCGGCCTCCTGTCACCAGTGGGGGGCTCCAGGACAGCTGCAGCCTGCCGTCCGCTGACAGAGTGGTGGAGGCCAGGTCACGAGGGGCGCTGGGTGGGGCTAAAGGAGGAGGCAGAAAGTAGACAAGTTATTGTGAGACATTCCACATGTTAATACACCAGATGAAGAACGCTCAGATCCCTCTATCAACAATGATGATGACATAAAGACAGTATAGCCTATGAGGACACAGGATAAAATAAGGAATGGCTGTAGAATTGGCTAATCCTTTGTTAGTGATAGTCAGCTACAGCCAGGCCTATCTGGCCATTGTTCTTACCAGAGCAGGCTGACAAAAGAGGGTCTGATGGGGAGCGGTAGAATCCCTCCATACATGGACACAGGAGGGCGCCGGCTGTGGATGGCTCAGTATTCTCAGGACAAACCTCACAGGACTCACTGGACACAGAGTCTTTAAAGGAGCCTGGCGCACACACTGAAAGAAACAGGGGGATGCTTATTAGTTATAGTATCATTAGTATCCACACGTACATAAGGGAAAGAGTGTGTGATTGAGTTACAATACATTAAAAAGATATCTCTGTCAGTCCCCTGGGGCTTGACAGGAAACTCAGGCTGTGGTTAAACTGTAATCACTGAGGCTTTGTATTTTAACAGAATGGAATGGGATTTTCCGGACGATTTGCCTCCACTTGTCCTTTGCGCCTCAAGTTCCATTCTCAAGTTGCACTGACAGTCAACCGGATGCCACGGAAACACTCAACATAGCAGATGTTCACTCTGTACAACCTTTCCCTTTGAACTCCAAAATCAGCACTGTGAATGCTGGTGTGGGTATTGTCTGAGGAGCCTAACGGAAACAGCAAAATGGGTACTGCTGAAGATATTCAACTGACCTGGAGGATATGAAGAAAAAAATGTACCTTCCATTCCGGAACTTGTGGGGGTAGTGTGTGTGTGTGTGTGTGTGTGTGTGTGTTTGTATTGGACAGAAACCAGGATGCAAGGATTGCAAGTCTGAAACTGTACTTCCTTCCTTCCTCCGGTGACAAATGACAACATGCAAGGATGGAGCAAAGGAGAGGAAGTCTGGAGGAAGTAGAACTGCTAAAGGGGAGATGTTGTTGACCGACCGTGTTGTTGGAGCCTAAATCAATAGACATTTTTTAGGAGAATCGATGTGAATGTTTACTTTAAGAAGCGATCTCCTCTCTCTCACCCTTTATTATAATGTCTCCCCAGGGGATAAGTCTTTCATCAGGCCTCTTATAGTGAAGAGGGTGACCTGTGATGGACAAGAGGGATCTGCCAGTGACTTAACCACCATGGCAGAAGGACCGCTGCGTAACATCCAGCCCCACAATAGAACAATGGAGATGAGTTTTGAGTTTGATTAGGGGGGATTGAGAAGAATAGATGGATGGGGGATGGGTTAGGGTTGCAAGTACCAACAGAAGTTCTCTCTGGGGAATCACTCTGAGAGTGTAGGGGTGTATAGTGCTATGAACGCATAAGAAAAGGGGGCTAGCCTGTTTCATCTGGAGAAGGAACAGCAGGACTCCTGCCAAGTATCAAAGCACCCCTACCCCTATTCATCTATTGTGACTGGGATTGGACTGAGTGGTTCCATAAATATGTTGTGTTTATTCATTAGAGCCCTAAAATGGTGGCATGTGCGCTGCATATATCAGTGACCGCACTCTTTCAAGATCACTCTGAGAATGTTTGAATCTCAGTGAGTGAAACTTTACAAGACTAAAAAATGAATTTGACAATATTATTACACATTAATGTGGTTGTTTGTTATTGATGAATTGCATTTTCTTAAAAACTAAAGAAATAAAATAAAAATATCTGACTGAAAGTGGGACCTGAAATAATGTCTCACATTGTCCTGGTCAGTCCCTTTGGATACGGCGGTGCTCTTTATGAATGGAGTGGTGGAGGCAGTAATGTATCTGTTAATCTCATCTATGTTTTGATTTCTGTGTCAGCCCATTGTTTTAATGAGTGGGAACAATGAGCTCATTGCATGTGGCATATCATTTGCAAACAGCTGTCCTTTTGCTCCACACTAATCCTCTTGACAACATTTTCTTTAACCTTTATTTAACTAGGAAGGTCAGTTAAGAACAAATTCTTATTTTCAATGATGGCCTAGGAACAGTGGGTTAAGTTAACTGTCTTGTTCAGGGGTAGAACACCAGATTTTTACCTTGGGGATTTGATCTTGCAACCTTTCAGTTACTAGTCCAACACTCTAACCACTAGGCTACATGCCGCCCCTTGCCTAAATTAACTATGTTCCTGGCAGTTCCACACATCTAACTGACCAACCTCTCATGCGCCCACCAACTGTCCACTAACCACCAACTACCCTCCCTAATGACTTCATACTGAGTCACGAACAACCATCTTATTTGAGTCATCCTGGCCCAACCTTCCCCTTTACTACCTCGTTCCCAGAACATATTCTCTGGACCTTTAGAGACATAAATCCCTTGCAATTGACAGGAATGTGTTTCTGCTTGACTGCACAGAGAATTAGGATATGACTCAGTATTATAAATTAGTATAATAATGAACTGAACAAGTTTGTCATGTCAAGCCTGTTTGGGTCTTTTCTGTCTGTCCTCTTGGGTCTTTTCTGTCTGTCCTCTTTTAATATATATATATATATATATATATATATATATATATATATATATATATATATATATATATATATATATATATATATATATCTACAGTTGAAGTTGGAAGTTTACATACACTTAGGTTGAAGTCATTAAAACTAGTTTTTTTAACCACTCCACAAACATCTTGTTAACAAACTATAGTTTTGGCAAGTCGGTTAGGACATCTACTTTGTTTTTTCCAATAATTGTTTATTTCACTGTATCACAATTCTAGTGGGTCAGAAGTTTACATACACTAAGTTGACTGTGCCTTTAAACAGCTTGGAAAATTCCAGAAAATGATGTCATGGCTTTAGAAGCTTCTGATGACCTAATTGACATCATTTGAGTCAATTGGAGGTGTACCTGTGGATGTATTTCAAGGCCTACCTTCAAACTCAGTGCCTCTTTGCTTGACATCATGGGAAAATCAAAAGATTATAGACCTCCACAAGTCCAGTTAATCTTTGGGAGCAATTTCCAAATGCCTGAAGGTACCACGTTCATCTGTACAAACAATAGTACGCAAGTATAAACACCATGGGACCACAAAGCCGTCATACCACTCAGAAGGAGACGTGTCCTGTCTCCTAGAGATTAATGTACTTTGGTGCGAAAAGTGCAAATCTATCCCAGAACAACAGCAAAGGACCTTGTGAACATGCTGGAGGAAACAGGTACAAAAGTATCTATATCCACAGTAAAAACGAGTCCTATATCTGTAGCTCAGTTGGTAGAGCATGGCGCTTGTAAAGCCAGGGTAGTGGGTTCGAATCCCGGGACCACCCATACGTAGAATGTATGCACACATGACTGTAAGTCGCTTTGGATAAAAGCGTCTGCTAAATGGCATATATTATTATTATTATTATTATATTATACATAACCTGAAAGGCTGCTCAGCGAGGAAGAAGACACTGCTCCAAAACTGCCATTAAAAAAAGCCAGACTATGGTTCGCATCTGCACATGGAGACAAAGATAGTACTTTTTGGAGGAATGTCCTCTGGTCTGATGAAACAAAAATAGAACTGTTTGGCCATAATGACCATCATTATGTTTGGAGGAAAAAGGGGGAGGCTTGCAAGCCGAAGAACACCATCCCAACCGTGAAGCACAGGGGTGGCAGCATCATGTTGTGGGGGTACTTTGCTGCAGGAGGGACTGGTGCACTTCACAAAATAGATGGCATGAGGAGGGAAATGTGGATTATTGAAGCATCATCTCAAGACATAGGTCAGGAAGTTAAAGCTTGGTCGCAAAGGGGTCTTCCAAATGGACAATGACGCCAAGCATACTTCCAAAGTTGTGGCAAAATGGCTTAAGGACAACAAAGTCAAGGTATTGGAGTGGCCATCACAAAGTCCCATAGAAAATGTGTGGGCTGAACTGAAAAAGCGTGTACGAGCAAGGAGGCCTACAAATCTGGCTCAGTTACACCAGCTCTGTCAGGAGGAATGAGCCAAAATTCACCCAACTTATTGTGGGAAGCTTGTGGAAGGCTACCTGAAACGTTTGACCCAAGTTAAACAATTTAAAGACAATGCTACCAAATACTAATTGAGTGTATGTAAACTTCTGACCCACTGGGAATGTGATAATTCTCTCTACTATTATTCTGACATTTCACATTCTTAAAATGAAGTGGTGATCCTACCTGACCTAAGACAGGGAATTTTTACTAGGATTAATTGTCAGGAATTGTGAAAAACTGAGTTTAAATGGCTAAGGTGTATGTAAACTTTCGAATTCAACTGTGAAAATATTTTTTAAAGGTCCCGAACAGTCATTCCCATGTAAAATGGCCTTTTGAGTGACTAAAATATCACCCATAATATTTTTGGGAGGTAGAAATGCTGAAATATTTGAGGTAAAAAGGCATTTCTCTCTCATGGCTTACTATCAGGAAGCGTGAAAAGAGGCTGAGTGGTGGAGAGCTTATATTCATGAGCTCACCTTGACTGACAGCTCTTTGAAACACCTATGTCAAGAAGCTTGGATGCAGTGAGCAGTGTTGCAGTAAAATCATATCAAGCAAATGTGATGGTACACAAAGAAAATCAAACAACACTGAAATTGCATCAATAATGTATTTTTTAAATACATCTTCTGTTTGGCATTTCTCTTGTGATGCGATTCACAGCAGCACTGACAGCGGTCCTGGACATAGAACATTCCTGAGCTTGGCCTTCCCCTTCGCCTGGAACCAACAGACCCTTCACGTTACCCTTCCTCAGACTTGGAGCTATGGTATGGTGGAATACTTTCTCAATGTTAAGATAAATGTAAATGTCTCTTTAATGTAGTACAGTAACAACATAACAATCTATGACAGGGTTCCCTAACTGGTGGCCTGCGGGCCGGGTTTGGCCCCCAGTTTTTAGATATTTTAGAAATGTTTTTGAAAATGAAATACATAAATGTCTCATTTACATAAGTATTCACACCCCTGAGTCAATACATTGTAGAAGCACCTTTGTCGGCGATTACAGCTTTGAGTCGTCTTGGTTATGTCTGTATCCACAAGAGACACATCTGGATTTGGGGATTTTAAGCTCTCATAAGTTAGATGGGGAGCGGCGTTAAACCCTAATCTTCAAGTCTTTCCACAGATTTTCAGTTCTAGTCTGGGCTTTGGCTGGGCCACAAAGGGACTTTCACATTCTTGTTCTGAAACCATTTCAGCATTGCATTGGCTGCATGCTTGGGGTCATTAAATTCTCTAAAATGCCGTTGGAGGCGGCTTATGGTAGAGAAATGAACATTAAATTATCTGGTAACAGCTCTGGTGGACATTTCTGTACTCAGTATGCCAAATTCACACTCCCTCAAATCTTGAGACATATATGGCATTGTGTTGTGTGACAAAACTGCACATTTTAGAGTGTCCTTTTATCGTCCCCAGTACAAGGTGCACTTGTGTATTGATCTTGCTGTTTAATCAGCTTCTTGATATGCCACACCTGTCAGGTGGATGGATTATCTTGGCAAAGGAGAAATGCTCACTAACAGTGATGTTAACAAATTTGCGCACAATATTTTTGAGAAATGAGCTTTTTGTGCGTATAGAAAAATGTCTGGGATCTTTTATTTCAGTTCATGAAACATGGGACAAACACTTTACATGTTACGTTTATATTTTGTTCAGTTAGTTGATGATCCCTGATCTATGAGCTAACCTGGTTGCCTAGCCTATTGGCTATATTTTACTGTAATAGGGAGTCAAAGGGATACAATCCAAGTAATTATACCACCCAAGGTGACCGGGATCTCTGGCTTCAACAAGGGAGCCTCTTGTCCCGTCATAAACCACAGACTGACTCAGTATAAACTTCCTGACTGAGATGGGCGTGACGGCACAGTCCCTGTAATCTGTGGTTCACCTCAGCCATGGCTATGGACGCACACAAATAGCTGTGTGGAGAAGAAACACTGCTCAGGTACTCTTCAGCTGGCACATCAAGTCACATTGCTCTCCTTGGCCAATCAGTACGGGAGGGGACATGAGGGTGAACAAATTCCTTTCAGAAATCCCCAGTTCACTGAGCATAAAGTAATGTAATGTTCCTCCCTCCCTCTCCCCCTCCTTTCCAGTTTCCTCCTGATAGCTCTTCACACCACACCCCGGAATACCAAAGACATGGCAACTTTCATACAAACAATGTGAGCAAACAATCATTTACATTTCAATTCATTACTGCAATGTGTTCCATCTAGGCGTACTCTCAGTGTTTCTCAACTACAACATTAAAAAACCAAATGCCTCTCTACCAGTCCCCTTACCTCAAACAAACAAATGTATCTGGATTATATGCATTTGAGCATTCTTAAACAACATTCCTACAATTTTCATTGTCCATAAAACAGTATCCTCCTCACCCCACCCCATTTCTAAGTCCTGAGAGACAAACACAGTGGAAAGAAAATGTTGGCCAGGTAGAATGATTCATGACCAGGAGTTCTCTTTACAGCAGTCAAAACTTCCCCAAAATTCCATTTTGCCTTGTACCTCTGCCACATTCTCCCACATGCAGTCCCTCTCCCATATCATGTTTGGAAATAGTGTTACAATCCTAAACATCTCTTGGCATTGCTGTCAAAACAAACAAAAACATGTCCAAATACCTTACACTGTTTTGTCTACATTCATTCCTGTAAATCATTCTACACCTGACCTGCTTTTATTTTTGTTTGTGAAGTGTTTGAAATCCCGTTTAACATTCATGTCTGTGAGGTGTTTGAAATCCCAATTAACATTCATGTCTGTGAGGTGTTAGAAATCCCAATTGACATTCATGTCTGTGAGGTGTTAGAAATCCCAATTAACATTCATGTCTGTGAGGTGTTAGAAATCCCAATTAACATTCATGTCTGTGAGGTGTTTGAAATCCCAATTAACATTCATGTCTGTGAGGTGTTTGAAATCCCAATTAACATTCATGTCTGTGAGGTGTTTGAAATGGCAATTAACATTCATGTCTGTGAGGTGTTTGAAATCCCAATTAACATTCATGTCTGTGAGGTGTTTGAAATCCCAATTAACATTCATGTCTGTGAGGTGTTTGAAATCCCAATTAACATTCATGTCTCTGAGATGTTTTAAATCATAATTAACATTCTTGTGCACAGTGTGCAGTCATTTCTAAAAACCCAGCCAGGGTGGTGGTTAGTCCTTGCACTTCTGTAAATACAGCTGCTGTTGAAAACTAACACCCAACATTACAACAGGTAGGGGGTTGGGGTGTGCAGGGAGATGCATTACGTGAAGCCTGGCTGTAGTCTTACCTTGGCAGGAGTCTCCAACAACTTCATAGCCTCCGCGGCATTGGCACTGTCCCACGGGCACCACCCACTCACCCTCAGCGGTGCAGTAGATGCGTGGGGTGGCCTGGCTCACGGCGTTCTGCACACATGTTCCCTCCACCTCCCTCAGGGCATCTGTTACCGTCTCTGGGAAGGCGGCCAGGCTCTGCACGGTGGACGGACAAGTCTTGTAGTACACCCTCACAGAGAGCAGTGCCACACATGCTCCCATGTCCTGGAATGCCAAGTAGAAGCCCTTCCTGGATAGAGGGCCCATTGTCCGTGTCTCCACGTTTACCTTCAGCACACCGCGGCCCCGCGTGATTTCATCCGATGCGATGGTGGCCACTTTGCGGAACTGGCCCTTATGGAAGCTGGTGCCCACGTCGGCATCGACCTCGAACATGTGCAGGTTGAAGGTCTCTTTGCAGGCGAGCGAGGTGCCGTCGAAGGTGTTGCAGTCCCGCACAACGAAGTGCAGCTCCACAGAGACGCGGGTGGTCCCTGGGCGCCCCTGGATGAAGGTGGTTCGGAGCCAGTTGTCCTGCTCACCCGCGTCGATGTTACACACACTGTAAGTGTAGAGGAGGGAGCCATTCACCACTGTCTGGACTATCTCCCACTGAAACAGAGAGAGAACAGAGGTTTAGTTTAAGACAATGTACAGGGCAAGACACAACAAGTGAAGGAAGGAGAGAGAGGGTTTTAAGAGAATGAGCATAAGATTAAGGGGATTATGTTCTCGTCAAGGATCAGTTGCTGTTTGATGAAACAACTGCCTGCCTGCTGAGAAGCCTATAAACTGCTCAAGCTTTCCTGCTACTTTTCTTCCACACGCCAGGGAAGGATTTGGTCTGGACGCGTGGATTGCTCACTACGTGTGTTGCTTTCCACGAACTAACGTGGGTGCCTGTGTGACACAGACATAACACTAAAACAAATACTTTTGTGGAATACCAAGCATTATGGCAGTTAAATGAGTTTTTATAAGTTCATGGAAAAGACATGGCAGCAATATTGGCTGTGATTAAGTCTGTTTTAAGAGAGGGAAAATAAGGAAATGCTTGCCTGGTAGCAAGATTTAAGGAATCCATTAATTAAGCACAGGGCTTTAAAAGAATAACCATCATGAAATCATTTAACCCCTCAGATGGCTTCCATAAAGGCATATTTCATTGGACCATGCACAGTGAGTGCTTTATTCCAAGTGTGAGAAGGAAGAGTGTGAGAAGGAAGAGAAGATAGATATAGATCAAGAACAAAGTGCATTATTAAAACATCCACTCCCAAGTCAAATGTAAATGTGTTTCATAAGTTTGAGGAAGTTTGATGAGAATAGACCAAACATCATAAAATAGGGAGGAATCCTACCCAATACGTAGAGAATGCAATGCATCTGTAAACTTCACGGCAACAAAAGAACAGCAGTTAGCGCACTGACGCTGGCCACGTCCTGTTGCTTTTTTAAGACCGTCAACCACACTACTATAGATAGAGGAATGCCTGTCTCCCCCTCCAACCAGTCTCCCTTCCATCAGTCTTGTGTTCTAGTTTGTCTGACAGGAACCTCCCAAATGTATATTACCACAGCAACAACAACAAAAAGTTTTGGGGGGAATATTGTTGGAATGATGACAACCTGTTGGCTATTTTCAGTTGGAAAATGTACTTTTGTCCTGTAAATTCAAATGCAGCTCTAACGCTGACATTTTATGACAGTCATAGTTGTATTATGAAAGGGTTGCTCTAAAACCAGTGTAGGCTAGCTTTGCCAAACCTTTGCGAGCTGCTACTCATTCCATCTTTCACAGAAAACTGTTCTGAAGGAATGAGAGCGGAGAGAATGTCTTGCATGTGACCTTTCAGAAATGTGCAATTCAAAATGTGGCTTGGAATCTACCTTGTGTGACGTGACATCTAGCCTCCTTTTCACACCATCTGGTGTATCATGTGTAGACCTTCCATCTGGTTAGACTACTGCAATCCTTATATTTTCTCACTATATGGTATGGTAACTACTCACCCCTTCTTCATATGGCCAGGTCAACCATCCCAACTCGCCTCCCGAAGCTTTCATATCCAGCAGCACCTCTACAGAGATCATTTTATAGCACTATTAGTAAACATTCTTAATTCATTTGAGGAGCTGTTTCATTAGAAAATAATAGGCATAAGTCCTTATGTGTTATAAGAAATTGAACATGTGTAATAAGCGATGTACTCTACAAGTAAACTGGATTATAAAAGTTACTTTGTTTCTCTGAGCCAACAATTATTAAAGTAGCCTGCTAGAAATTGCCAGGCCTAGATTCACCAAATAGGCCCAATATAACGTCATCCATGGTTTTCAAGAGGACATGCCCTGGCATGACAAATCTGATCAAATAAGCCATGTCCATTTAAGTAAACTATGAATTACTATGTCCTTCAACCCCCGTGTTTGCATGAAAAAGGCAGAGGAAAATATGGGAAGTTAAATAGCATGATAAAGGGAGTGAAAATTGTTGGGAACATCTCTAAGAACCCATCCAAGTCAATCACAGCCTACACTCCCATCCCTTCTCCCGTCAGTACAAGACGCTGTCCACTCCGATACTGAAACTAAAAACTTTGAATGAACAATGGCATCACCTAGCAACTCTCATCTGAAGGAATTTCAGTGTCAAGTCCTCTTTGTGAAGTAAAATTGCTTCCTTTAAATCATGATCAAATACCACCATTACCAAGTTGTATAAATTAAGAATAATGAAAAGTATCATTATTGCATGTTTAAAGTAGCAAAGATAGCCAACAATATCATAGAACAAGCAATACATTGAACAGAAAATATAAATATTGGAGGAAAAAGACTGTTTAAAAAGACTGTATAACACTGTAATATAGACAATATTGCAAGAATATTACAAAACTTCAAGAATACCATGTCACAGCCCAATCCCCCAACTCATAAAAACACAAGGCTCTTTACAATCGCATTTTAGAACGAAAAATAGAGTACATACGTTCTTTCCCGTGAAGAGTAATAAATATATGGTTAATAAATACATACAAAAACAAAGAATAAAAAGTAACACGATGGAAATCCATTTTTTAAAAACTTTTAACAGCAATTCCTCTCTGATCTGATCTCGTAATAACGCCGAACTTCTGTGAGCACTACCGGTGTCAACCAACCGCGCTTCGTTTCAGCCGAAAGTTCCATAGAAAAACAGGTGGCATGATGAGCTCCGCCTTTGGAATGTGGGCACAATCCATATATGGTATGCGGTAGAGGTGGGGTCAAGTCATAAGATTATACTACCTGTGCAGTGAGGATGTACATTCAGTGAAACGACTGTAGGCTCTCCCCCTAGTATTTAGCTTTTAGAAAAAATGTGCAATATTGTACTATGTCTATTTGTACATTTCTTTCACAACACCACACATACATGAGACATACACACACCTCGTCAAATACCCCAGAATAGTTCATTGAATATGGATTATATCTGTATTATATTCTTATATCCTTATCAATATTAATAACATGATTTATAATGTGACATTTTTTCTTCTCACCTACTACTAGTACTACTTCGCTAAGAGAGAAAATGATAGTGTAGAAACCAGTGGTTGTTACTTGTGGTCATCTTGAGGTGTTAAGATTCTGAAAAATGAGCAAGCTGGAGTCTTTATCTTGTTGGACAGTCTTACAAGTAGATGGAAGCATCTTCCACAAACCATCTTATTTAAAACAGGTCTTTCCCACCCGAGGAATGGGAGGGGTCAAGTGGAGGGGTGGGCTGGTATGAATATGTGACTACTAATGAGATGGCCTTCATAAAGAACTTTAGAATTTGGGTATGAATATGGGGACACAAAAAAGGCATGAACAATGGCATCACCTAGCAACTCTCATCTGAAGGAATTTCAGTGTCAAGTCCTCTTTGTGAGGCATCGTGTACTTGGACAGGAGAGCCCCTTGAGCTGAGAGCCAAACATAGACAGCCGTCCTCACAAAGACACAGAAAAATCTACTGAAGAAGACAGACATTGTCTTGTCTTATGTTACCATACATGGACAACAATCATACAACAGACAGAAGGAATGTTGTTGGTTAAAAATGTGTTAACAAGTAAAGTACACTTTGGACTATACAGTGCATTCGGAAAGTGTTCAGACCCGTTTCCTTTTTCAAAATGTTGTTACGTTACAGCCTTATTCTAAAATGGATCAAATTAAAATGTTCCTTCATCAATCTACACACAATACCCCATAATGACAAAGCAAAAACAGGTTTTTAGATTGTTTTATGCAAATGAAAAAAATAAACAGAAATATTACATTTACATAAGTATTCAGACCCTTTACTCAGTACTTTGTTGAATCACCTTTGGCAGCGATTACAGCCTCGAGTCTTCTTGGGTATGACACTACAAGCTTGGCACACCTGTATTTGGGGAGTTTCTCCCATTCTTCTCTGCAGATCCTCTCAAGCAAGTTGTACAAACATCTGAAGGATGATCAATGGAAACAGGATGCACCTGAGCTCAATTTCGACTCTCATAGCAAAAGGTTTGAATACTTATTCGAAAATGGATTTAAAAAATATTAATCTGCATCAATCTACACACAATACCCCATAATGACAAAGCAAAACCAGATTTTAAGACATTTTTGCAAATGTATAAAACAAAAAACAAATACCTTATTTGTAGAAGGATGGCTAAGTATCTACTGGGAAAAACTCTCAGGCAAAGAAACCAAACATCAATGTGGAGTCAGGGGAACTAATGTGCTGTTCTGTGGTCTGGGGGAAGCATCAGAAAGTGAGATAAGGAGGCTGCAGATCACACAGCAAGCAGCAAGGATTGTTCTAAGCTGGAGATATGATTATTCTGTTGTAGTCATGGACAATGTTCTTGGGTGGTCAGCAATCAATAAGATACAGTGGGGCAAAAAAGTATTTAGTCAGCCACCAATTGTGCAAGTTCTCCCACTTAAAAAGATGAGAGAGGCCTGTAATTTTCATCATAGGTAAACTTCAACTATGACAGACAAAATGAGAAAAAAAATCCAGAAAATCACATTGTAGGATTTTAAATGAATTTATTTGCAAATTAAGTAAGGTGAAAATAAGGAAACAGATGGCCCTTAACCACTGCGCCACCCGTGAGGCCTATGAAGTGAGAAACAGTGTGTATGTCAATGGCATGTTTTAAAAAATCTGCATGCACTTTTTTCTTTCAAAGAAGTGTAATTTCATATGGGATGTTTCAATGAGAGGCTTCAAAATAATTTGGAAAAAATTAAGATATTGATTAACTTGAAAATGTGGACATTCAATGCACATGGAGAACATTGCATCTGAGTATTCATAAAAAGGCTTCTAGTTATTTACACTCTTCTGTCTGCAAGATCTGCTTCGTGTATTGAAAGGTTCCGATATTGAGTGAGGCGGTTTCTGTTGTCAGTTTGTCAGTGGTGCTAGAGAGGTGTCAAAGGTTAACGCCCTCGGGAGGTATGCAAATGATCTATTATAATAAAGTATTCTTAATCTTCCTATGGAGCATGCGTCCTGCTAGAGAAGAGTGTTGAACCCCTCCCCCCTCCCCCGGCTGGTACTCCCCCCTCTGCTGGTTCCCTGCTACTTTGGGATCTGCCAACACAAAGACACTTCACACTGGGGGCTGTGCCTGCATTTCGAGGGTCAGCGAACAGCGGCAGTATCAACGCCATGTCATTCAGGCTCTCCCACACCCAGACCCACAGCTTTTCTTGCACCTCTCGTGCTTTGAGCAAACAGAGAGGTGGAGCACTATTGTGAAGGCCGGGGAGTTTTTGTATAATGCTCACATGAAATGTGTCTACTGTTTTGGACAGTTCTCACGGTTAGGGTGCCCAGACACATAGTTAGTCAATGATGAACCTTTGCCAGTTTGATGAAACGTAAAATTTAAGCCACCGCCTCTGTCAGTGATTTCTATTGAGTTTGTTCTGGTTGCTGAATCCTCTATCAGTCATTGTTAATCACTTAAATAATCCTTAAGACAGATTGTGTGTGTTTGGGCGAAAGTTGAAGGACCAAACTACACACAAAGCGTATAAAGGACTAGTTAACAGAAAATCTTCTTCGCAAGTCACTTGCTCCTTAAAACAAATGGGGGCTAGGTCCATGGCTAAGTACCTCTAGATTTCCATCTATATTATAGAGTGGTGTTGCACACCTGTCAACAAGGACCCCATGTATTCTCTAAGAATGAGAGGGCGCTTTGTTTGTCTTACAATGTCCTCTTAAGTTTATCACACTGAAACCCAAATCTTTTCAGCACCTCTCACAACTGGAATTTGGGCGGTGTCTGTGTGTGTTTTAAAAGGGACTTTTTTTCAAGGGTGGTGTTCAGAAGCAAAGAAAAGAGCCTGTTCGGACATGTTTCCACTCTATGGATGCAAGACATGTGAGTATGCAGTTGAAACACACAAACAATTACTCACACAAGGGAGAAGTTTAACTATGACTTCACTCTTTGAACAGTCATCATCACTGCCAGCATCTGCATCACTGCAGCATAGGAGGAGGTACCTATCAGAGATGATTGGTGGTTGGCAGAATGAAAGACTTCTAGAATGAGTTAATGGAACTGTTTAGGCAAAGCACCATGGGGCGGTAGGGTAGCCTGGAGGTTAGAGCGTTGGACTAGTAACTGGAAGGTTGCAAGTTCAAACCCCCCAGCTGACTGTCTTTCTGCCCCTGAACAGGCAGTTAACCCACTGTTCCTAGGCCATCATTGAAAATAAGAATTTGTTCTTAACTGACTTGCCTAGTTAAATTAAATAAAAATCAAGAGTCAGTCTAGGGTAACATGTGCAATGATAAAATAAATGAAATAACAGTGAATCCAAAGGAGAGTGTTTTGAAGTAATTGAAGGGGCAGGTGTTTTATTTTAGATCACAAAAACTTGAAATACATTGTACAGTATTTACTTTACAAATAAAATTTATATCAAATTGAATTAGACTTCTTTTTCTTATCTTGCAATTGTCCTTTGTTTCAGTACATTTCCACAGCCACCCCCATGTAAAGATGAGTAGCAGTTTGTGCTTTTAGGTTCAGTCCCTGCTCCCAGAGCTTGTGTGGAACGTAGAGGGGGAGTAAGAGGACAAACGAAAGTGAAATGTAATTTGGTAAATAGCCGTAGTAAATGTGATGTGTGTTGGCCGAGGGGGCCTGATGAAGATGAGAGCAGACATTCATATGCGTTCGTTTGTGTGCTCAGCTTTACGACGTCTGCCCTGAAGTCTGAACAAAGGAAAGGAAGGCAGCTAGGGGCTGGGTAGAAGGCCTGGGGGGAGGAGGTGATAGAATACAGTGGCCCTCCAGCTTGTGTCTTGCGGCGCTTGTGCTGCCTCTCAAGTCTTGGGTTATGGCAGAGACAGCTGGGCTAGCAAACTCTGTATGGGCCCATTCTCTCTCTCTCTCTCTCTCTCTCTCTCTCTCTCTCTCTCTCTCTCTCTCTCTCTCTCTCTCTCTCACACACACACACACACACACACACACACACACACACACACACACACACACACACACACACACACACACACACACACACACACACACACACACACTCAGGAAGCACTGTTTACATTTCACAGTGGAAGGCTACTTGGGAGGGCTCTGGGGTATGGCCACTGGACCTAAAGCTGTGTGTGTGTGTGTGTGTGTGTGTGTGTGTGTGTGTGTGTGTGTGTGTGTGTGTGTGTGTGTGTGTGTGTGTGTGTGTGTGTGTGTGTGTGTGTGTGTGTGTGTGTGTGTGTGTGTGTGTGTGTGTGTGTGTGTGTGTGTGTGTGGTGTGTGTATTGGCAGGATTTAATATAGTGTTATAAGTAGCTTTTGTGTAGTTGAAGGTCAATGTGGTGTTTTCAGGGAACATTGCATGACCTTATCTGATAGTTTTTGTGCAGGGAGGTTGATTTAAGATGACTTCAGTCTAAATCTGTCATGTGGTAAAGACTGCAAGTATTGAAAAAAGACCAAAAGAGCTCTTGGTTCTACCTGTTCTTGGTTCCATAGGCAATGAATGATGGCATGAGACGGCTGATCAGCTGACCAAATGTTTCAGGATACAAAACCAAATCTGTAATTTATTTTAATATCTTATAAGAGTCATTATCTAGTTAAAGAAAATATGTGGTGGTAAATGTTTATTTGTTTGTTGTATCATTCTTGTTCTGGTGCATAGCCAAAACTAGTTCATAAAGAATATTGAATTTACTGTATGGCAATTTTGAGTTAGTTTCTCAATATTTACCAATAATATTGATGTAATGTAGGCCAGGCAATTTTACCATATTTTGACATCTTGTTATTTTATGTTATATTTATTGTATATATTATTCTATAACAAAAGAAAAGGGCAGGGGGTAGAGTGTTTCCAAAGTGACTCTACAAAGTACAGTACTGTTATGGGTGTAAGATGGCACTCGTCATTCAACATTCAAACAAGTACCTCAGTTGGAAATTCTAAATAACAGTAGTACACCAGTAGAGGGCAGTCGTGTTTAGGAGATGGAGAGATGGAAGCCCCGAAGACAAGGGGAGGACGCGCTCATAATTTATTATGAGCCGTCCTCCTTTCACCAGCCTCCTGTGGTATGAACTAAACTGGGATTTTAAATAAATGGGATAATATAGATTAGAGGGTCAACATTTGTCATGATTTGTTTGATTTTTAAACAGTGTTATTGAATAATTGACTACTATTGTAGTATATGATATGAATTCCATTAACCTCTTTCACATTCTAAGGCCGAAAGCATGTTATGTTGATTGTCAGAGATATTGCATTAGCAAGACGATGTCAGTTCAGCCACACGCAGTGAAATAGCCTAGGCGACAGGCTACTGCCATGCTCAGCTTTCGTTTTCTTTTTCAATTCCCAAAAACTGTCAGCCGTAACTTTTTATGTGTAGTTACAGGTGAACAACTGCACTCTTTTTTTATTGTAACATGTTCATAAAAATCTAAAGCAACACAAATACAATGCATTTGCATCTGACCTAATGGTTTAATGCAGGACCCAATGTAACTGACTGAACAATTACGCCTCTGGTGAAATGTACGGGCTATTTGGTATGCTCATATATCTGTGAAACGCATAATTTATTCAATCGCTCGGATGTCACGTGACTGCTCTAGGAAGTGTTTTTTGACATAAATATCGATGGATGCGATCTTTCATCGAACTCGACTGTCGAGGGAGAAGGTAAACTTAATTTCCATAGAATATATATATATATTGTATATATTTATTTATTTCAGACTAGGCTAGTTTGAATAGTTTGAGTGAGATGGATTAGTTTATTCTTTTTTATGTTCAGACTAGGTTAGTGTGAATAGTTTGAGTGAGATGGATTAATTTATATATTTTTTTATGTTCAGACTAGGTTAGTTTGAATAGTTTGAGTGAGATGGATTAATTTATTATTTTTATGTTCAGACTAGGTTAGTTTGAATAGTTTGAGTGAGATGGATTAATTTATTATTTTTATGTTCAGACTAGGTTAGTTTGAATAGTTTGAGTGAGATGGATTAGCTATACAAAATGATTTTATTGTGATCGTAAATGGACAGAAACGCTGTTGTTGGGTAACATTGTATCCATCTACTGCATGGCTGAAGTCAGACAGCGAGCAGGTGTAACTGTCCTGTTAAGAACTCAAAAAAAAAAAAGTTTTTTTAATATATATTGACTTTCAATAGATAGATTGTGATGGCAGGGCCATAGGTGAGAGGACACTATTCATGACAAATACATCATATTTTAGCCAGGGTTATTTAGTTCATTTCAGTCAGAAATGAATAGTAGGAGAAAATAGTATCCAAACGCAAGCTGTTATTGCTTATTTTTCAAGGTTTAACATATCATTTGGATGTACATGTGATAAACACACTAGGCAGAAGGTGGATGTTAAAACCATTTGATTCTGTTGTTTAGTTGAGTGAAGGCTTCAAGGCTCAATACATTTGCACTGGGTGTGTTATGAGTTTCTACAAAGTTCCACATTTATTGAGTGTAGGCTACTGTATAATTTCAGGATGGTACATTTTTGACTTTCCAACATCCAGCCTTTCTGATCATCTGGAGGACTGTGTTGCAATTCTCGGATATCCTCATAGGCAGACTGGGTTAACAACGTGAGCCCTGTTGTTATTCGTCAGGCTGCTATGGGCTATCTAGTTTTTACCCCACAATAGAACCTTTGAGAAGTTATTCATTCAATGGTTTGTTAGTTCTGCATTTATCATGAGTTAATACTTAATCGGTACTCAAAATATGTATTTATAGTATTTTGTACACTATTTGCTGGGACTGAGTTGATCCCACATAATCATAAATGAGTCGTTCTGTATAAAAATGGGGCAACTATGTATCCATGTAATTTTTTATTTCCCTGAAAGGTCAAAGACATTTTCTCAGGAGGATTGGGATTTAGACAAATGGGATAGGTATCTAAAATGATTTTTGAGATGGTTCCTATATCTTTGCCACTAGACTAACTTACAATGTGTAGACAGTACAGAGCAAGTCTTTATGTCACTGTCACTGAAATCATTATACAATGTGTGGTCTTACGTGTGGTAAAGGACGTTTTGGTTACCCAAAGTTTCAAGAACATAATGCCATTGATATTTGTTCACACTGAATGACCTGGCCTATGTTCATCTTTACTCCTCTTGTTTATTGATCAACATCCTGCAGTCAGAGCTGTGATCTGGGTTGTTTGGATAGGACCACTCCTTAATCTTGACTTGTTGTCAGCTAAAAATGTAAATGTTTTAATAAGTTTCCATCCATTCCAAAAGTATTTGATTCCCAGAGGAAATCAGCGCCATTGACTTTTGTTGTTTGCTGTGTAAACTTCAATACTAGACTATGATTTCAGACGTTACAGTAAAGTTACGCAAGCTGTTTACGGTAGATGCCTCGTCTGTTAATCTTGTAAATGTTTACTTTGCCACACTCTTTTCAATGGGCTCAGTCTAGAAACCATTGTCTCTCTCTGCAATTTGAGCGGTCCAGTTGTCTCTAACTTTCCACCCCAAAACGTAGGCCTCGGGGTTCAACCACTTGAATACAATCAATGTGGAAAATGTGAATAACATTTACCACAGGATTGACATGTTATCTACTGACAGAGTAGTTCCCTCAATTTGACACAAAAAAATAAATACTTTTACCTACAGATGAACCTATAACAGAGACATGTAAGAAGATTATGTTGGGGGGTGATGTTGTAGTTCATGGAATAGCTAAGAGCCGACACTTTCCACCCACAAACCAAATATGCCACATTATTAAGAGTAGGCTAGGCTGCCTCACAGAATTCCTGCTTGCATTGGCGGAAAACCAATCCACAACTGTAATGAATGTGTGTTTTAAGTGGGTAATTCAGCCACTGTGATTATGGGTTAATAACGTGGAAATACTTAGCAATCCACAACCGGTCTGTAAATCACCTTTTTGAAATTCTCTGATTCATCTTGCTCTGTCTCTCTCCTGTAGGTGCTGATCGGTGTTGGACCAGAGAATGTGGAAGGTTGTGTGGGCAGCACTGCTGCTTCTGGCCACTGTGTGTGTCCAGAGAGGCTATACCAAGGAGGCCAAGGGAGCACAGAGCCTAGGTCATGTGTCAGTGGTCATAGTGGGAGGTACAGGTGACTTGGCTAAGAAGTACCTGTGGCAGGGCTTCTTCCATCTGTACGCTAACCAGGTCAGTAGCGGCTACAGCTTCTCCTTTTATGGCGGAGGCCTGTCGCCCAACGATAAGGCCACGCCGATCCTGTTTGAAGTGCTGAAGGGAGTGGTCTGTCCTCGGGAGTTGTCTGTGGAGCGCTGTGCCCTGGTGAAGGAGCAGTTCCTGAGGCTGGCTGAGTATCGGCAGTTGAATACTTCGGAGGACTACCAGGCCCTGGGCAAACACCTAACAGAGCAGCTGAGGCAGGAGGGCATAGTGGAGGCCGGCAGGCTGTTCTACCTGTCTGTGCCAGCCTTCGCTTATGCGGAAATTGCAGAAAAGATCAACTACAGCTGCAGGCCGACTGACGGGGCGTGGTTGAGGGTGGTGCTGGAGAAGCCATTTGGCCATGATTTCAGTAGCGCCCAACTCCTGTCCACTCAACTGGGTGCCTCCCTCAAAGACAACGAGATGTACAGGATCGACCACTATTTAGGGAAGCAGGTGATGTAGGCCTCTTGATCAGTCCATACATAGTAGGTTACACTTTAACACAATACTTCACATTTGAAGCAGGTCTTTGGTTTAATTAAGCTGACCGTCCTGAAATCGGGTACGAGAATGACTTTTTAAAGAATTATGTTGACATTACTTATTTTATTGATTTCCCACCGTTTTATAATTCAGAAGAGCCAGAGCTTCCTAGGACTATGTAACATCTTCTGGGGGGTGGTCCTTAGAAAAACATTTATCCAGCTTGACTGCTTCACGGCACACACATATGGCAAAGCAATCGCTGAATTTGTCTCGAGGAGGTGGATCTAAATACATAACTTTCATGGCTCTACACTTCCTTAAACTTAAAATAAGTAATTTGTGTGGAAGTCAAAAAATGGTTTTACATCAGAGGCAGACACATTGCATATGCTCAGAACAACCAAATCGAACCCTTTACATAGCCCTTCTCCCTTTGTCTATAGGAGGAACACACACTGTTTAAATGGCCTGAAAATAGATATATATTTTTTATTTCAACTTTATTTAACCAGGTAGGCTAGTTGAGAACAAGTTCTCATTTGCAACTGCAATCTGGCCAAATTAAAGCAAAGCAGTGTGACACAGACAACAACACAGAGTTACACATGAAGTAAACAATAAACAAGCCAATAACACAATACATCAATCAATGACACAGTAGAAAAAATAAAGTCTATATACAGTGTGTGCATGAGGCATGAGGATGTAGGCAATAAATAGGCCATAGGAGCGAATAGTTACAATTTAGCAGATTAACACTGGAGTGATAAATGAGCAGATGATGATGTGCAAGTAGAGATACTGGTGATACTGTAGATAGATTGGGTGGGCTATTTACAGATGGACTATGTGTCATGCTGGTGAAAGAGGACCCAAAAGCGACTTGGCGAAAACAGAGTCTTTAATCCAGTAAAGTGAATACAAACAAAAAAACACAACTTTCACTCGAAATGACGAGGACTAACTGGAGACTCGATCTTGAACAGCAGGTGAACAGCAGGTTGCCTCGGGAAGGCACTCGAACCAGACAGACTCAGACACCTGCTCACCACGCAGCATCTGAGGAAAACACGACACGACAGGGCGATACACAATCACAGCACTGTGAATTCTAAACAAGGAACCGACAGGACAGGAACGGAACACAAAGGAAGAAATAGGGACTCTAATCAGGGGAAAGGATCGGGAACAGGTGTGGGAAGACTAAATGATTGATTAGGGGAATAGGAACAGCTGGGAGCAGGAACGGAACGATAGAGAGAAGAGAGAGCGAGAAAGTGAGAGAGGGAGGGGGAGAGAGAGGGATAGAAAGAGGGAAAGAACCTAATAAGACCAGCAGAGGGAAACGAATAGAATGGGGAGCACAGGGACAAGACATGATAATAATTGACAAACATGACAGTACCCCCCCACTCACCGAGCGCCTCCTGGCGCACTCGAGGAGGAATCCTGGCGGCAACGGAGGAAATCATCGATGAGTGAACGGTCCAGCACGTCCCGAGACGGAACCCAACTCCTCTCCTCAGGACCGTAACCCTCCCAATCCACTAAGTATTGGTGACCCCGTCCCCGAGAACGCATGTCCATGATCTTATGTACCTTGTAAATAGGTGCGCTCTCGACAAGGACGGGAGGGGGGAGGGAAGACGAACGGGGGTGCGAAGAAAGGGCTTGACACAGGAGACATGGAAGACAGGATGGACGCGACGAAGATGTCGCGGAAGAAGCAGTCGCACAGCGACAGGATTGACGACCTGGGAGACACGGAACGGACCAATGAACCGCGGAGTCAACTTACGAGAAGCTGTCGTAAGAGGAAGGTTGCGAGTGGAAAGCCACACTCTCTGGCCGCAACAATACCTTGGACTCTTAATCCTGCGTTTATTGGCGGCTCTCACAGTCTGTGCCCTGTAACGGCAAAGTGCAGACCTCACCCTCCTCCAGGTGCGCTCACAACGTTGGACAAACGCTTGAGCGGAGGGAACGCTGGACTCGGCAAGCTGGGATGAGAACAGAGGAGGCTGGTAACCCAGACTACTCTGAAACGGAGATAACCCGGTAGCAGACGAAGGAAGCGAATTGTGAGCGTATTCTGCCCAGGGGAGCTGTTCTGCCCAAGATGCAGGGTTTCTGAAAGAAAGGCTGCGTAGTATGCGACCAATCGTCTGATTGGCCCTCTCTGCTTGACCGTTAGACTGGGGATGAAACCCGGAAGAGAGACTGACGGACGCACCAATCAAACGACAGAACTCCCTCCAAAACTGTGACGTGAATTGCGGGCCTCTGTCTGAAACGGCGTCTAACGGGAGGCCATGAATTCTGAATACATTCTCGATAATGATTTGTGCCGTCTCCTTAGCGGAAGGAAGTTTAGCGAGGGGAATGAAATGTGCCGCCTTAGAGAACCTATCGACAACCGTAAGAATCACAGTCTTCCCCGCAGACAAAGGCAGACCGGTAATGAAGTCTAGGGCGATGTGAGACCATGGTCGAGAAGGAATGGGGAGCGGTCTGAGACGACCGGCAGGAGGAGAGTTACCCGACTTAGTCTGCGCGCAGTCCGAACAAGCAGCCACGAAACGGCGCGTGTCACGCTCCTGAGTCGGCCACCAAAAGCGCTGGCGAATAGACGCAAGAGTGCCTCGAACACCGGGATGACCAGCTAACTTGGCAGAGTGAGCCCACTGAAGAACAGCCAGACGAGTGGAAACAGGAACGAAAAGGAGGTTACTAGGACAAGCGCGCGGCGACGCAGTGTGCGTGAGTGCTTGCTTAACCTGTCTTTCAATTCCCCAGACTGTTAACCCGACAACACGCCCATAAGGAAGAATCCCCTCGGGATCAGTAGAAGCCACAGAAGAACTAAACAGACGGGATAAGGCATCAGGCTTGGTGTTCTTGCTACCCGGACGGTAAGAAATCACAAACTCGAAACGAGCGAAAAACAACGCCCAACGAGCTTGACGGGCATTAAGTCGTTTGGCAGAACGGATGTACTCAAGGTTCTTATGGTCTGTCCAAACGACAAAAGGAACGGTCGCCCCCTCCAACCACTGTCGCCATTCGCCTAGGGCTAAGCGGATGGCGAGCAGTTCACGGTTACCCACATCATAGTTGCGCTCAGATGGCGACAGGCGATGAGAAAAATAAGCACAAGGATGAACCTTATCGTCAGACTGGAAGCGCTGGGATAGAATGGCTCCCACGCCTACCTCTGAAGCGTCAACCTCGACAATGAATTGTCTAGTGACGTCAGGAGTAACGAGGATAGGAGCGGACGTAAAACGTTTTTTTAGAAGATCAAAAGCTCCCTGGGCGGAACCGGACCACTTAAAACACGTCTTGACAGAAGTAAGAGCTGTGAGAGGGGCAGCAACTTGACCGAAATTACGAATGAAACGCCGATAGAAATTAGCGAAACCTAAAAAGCGCTGCAACTCGACACGTGACCTTGGAACGGGCCAATCACTGACAGCTTGGACCTTAGCGGAATCCATCTGAATGCCTTCAGCGGAAATAACGGAACCGAGAAAAGTAACGGAGGAGACATGAAAAGAGCACTTCTCAGACTTTACGTAGAGACAATTCTCTAAAAGGCGCTGTAGGACACGTCGAACGTGCTGAACATGAATCTCGAGTGACGGAGAAAAAATCAGGATATCGTCAAGATAGACAAAAACAAAGATGTTCAGCATGTCTCTCAGAACATCATTAACTAATGCCTGAAAAACAGCTGGCGCATTGGCGAGACCAAACGGCAGAACCCGGTACTCAAAATGCCCTAACGGAGTGTTAAACGCCGTTTTCCACTCGTCCCCCTCTCTGATGCGCACGAGATGGTAAGCGTTACGAAGGTCCAACTTAGTAAAGCACCTGGCTCCCTGCAGAATCTCGAAGGCTGATGACATAAGGGGAAGCGGATAACGATTCTTAACCGTTATGTCATTCAGCCCTCGATAATCCACGCAGGGGCGCAGAGTACCGTCCTTCTTCTTAACAAAAAGAACCCCGCCCCGGCCGGAGAGGAAGAAGGCACTATGGTACCGGCGTCAAGAGACACAGACAAATAATCCTCGAGAGCCTTACGTTCGGGAGCCGACAGAGAGTATAGTCTACCCCGAGAAGGAGTGGTCCCCGGAAGGAGATCAATACTACAATCATACGACCGGTGAGGAGGAAGGGAGTTGGCTCGGGACCGACTGAAGACCGTGCGCAGATCATGATATTCCTCCGGCACTCCTGTCAAATCGCCAGGTTCCTCCTGAGAAGTAGGGACAGAAGAAACGGGAGGGATGGCAGACATTAAACACTTCACATGACAAGAAACGTTCCAGGATAGGATAGAATTACTAGACCAATTAATAGAAGGATTATGACATACTAGCCAGGGATGACCCAAAACAACAGGTGTAAACGGTGAACGAAAAATCAAAAAAGAAATAGTCTCACTGTGGTTACCAGATACTGTGAGGGTTAAAGGTAGTGTCTCAAATCTGATACTGGGAAGATGACTACCATCTAAGGCGAACATGGGCGTAGGCTTATCTAACTCTCTGAAAGGAATGTCATGTTTCCGAACCCATGCTTCGTCCATGAAACAACCCTCAGCCCCAGAGTCTATCAAGGCACTACATGTAGCACCCGAACCGGTCCAGCGTAGATGGACCGACAAAGTAGTACAGGATCTTGATGGAGAGACTTGAGTAGTTGCGCTCACCTGTAGCCCTCCGCTTACAGATGAGCTCTGGCCTTTACTGGACATGAATTAACAAAATGTCCAGCAACTCCGCAATAGAGGCACAGGCGGTTGGTGATCCTCCGTTCCCTCTCCTTAGTCGAGATGCGAATCCCTCCCAGCTGCATGGGCTCAGACTCTGAGCCAGAGGAGGGAGATGGTTGCGATGCGGAGCAGGGAAACACCGTTGATGCGAGCTCTCTTCCACGAGCCCGGTGACGAAGATCTACCCGTCGTTCTATGCGGATGGCGAGAGCAATCAAAGAGTCCACATCTGAAGGAACCTCCCGGGAGAGAATCTCATCCTTAACCACTGCGTGGAGTCCCTCCAGAAAACGAGCGAGCAGCGCCGGCTCGTTCCACTCACTAGAGGCAGCAAGAGTGCGAAACTCAATAGAATAATCCGTTATGGACCGTTCACCTTGGCATAAGGAAGCCAGGGCCCTAGAAGCCTCCCTACCAAAAACTGAACGGTCAAAAACCCGAATCATCTCCTCTTTAAAGTTCTGGAACCTGTTAGAGCAATCAGCCCTTGCCTCCCAGATAGCTGTGCCCCATTCTCGAGCCCGGCCAGTAAGGAGTGAAATGACGTAAGCAACCCGAGCTCTCTCTCTAGAGTATGTGTTGGGTTGGAGAGAGAACACAATCTCACACTGCGTGAGAAAGGAGCGGCACTCAGTGGGCTGCCCGGAGTAGCAAGGTGGGTTATTAACCCTAGGTTCTGGAGGCTCGACAGGCCAGGAAGTAACAGGTGGCACGAGACGTAGACTCTGGAACTGTCCAGAGAGGTCGGAAACCTGAGCGGCCAGGTTCTCCACGGCATGGCGAGCAGCAGACAATTCCTGCTCGTGTCTGCCGAGCATGGCTCCTTGGATCTCGACGGCAGTGTAACGAGCGTCTGAAGTCGCTGGGTCCATTCCTTGGTCGGTTCCTTCTGTCATGCTGGTGAAAGAGGACCCAAAAGCGACTTGGCGAAAACAGAGTCTTTAATCCAGTAAAGTGAATACAAACAAAAAACACAACTTTCACTCGAAATGACGAGGACTAACTGGAGACTCGATCTTGAACAGCAGGTGAACAGCAGGTTGCCTCGGGAAGGCACTCGAACCAGACAGACTCAGACACCTGCTCACCACGCAGCATCTGAGGAAAACACGACACGACAGGGCGATACACAATCACAGCACGGTGAATTCTAAACAAGGAACCGACAGGACAGGAACGGAACACAAAGGAAGAAATAGGGACTCTAATCAGGGGAAAGGATCGGGAACAGGTGTGGGAAGACTAAATGATTGATTAGGGGAATAGGAACAGCTGGGAGCAGGAACGGAACGATAGAGAGAAGAGAGAGCGAGAGAGTGAGAGAGGGAGGGGGAGAGAGAGGGATAGAAAGAGGGAAAGAACCTAATAAGACCAGCAGAGGGAAACGAATAGAATGGGGAGCACAGGGACAAGACATGATAATAATTGACAAACATGACACTATGTACAGCTGCAGCGATCAGTTAGCTGCTCAGATAGTTGATGTTTAAAGTTGGTGAGGGAAATAAAAGTTATACAGTGAAAGGAGTCGGCCCGAGAATTGAACCCTGTGGTACCCCCATAGAGACTTCCAGAGGTCCGGACAACATGCCCTCCGATTTGACACACTGAACTCTGTCTGCAAAGTAGTTGGTGAACCAGGCGAGGCAGTCATTAGAAAAACCAAGGCTATTGAGTCTGCCAATAAGAATACAGTGATTGACAGAGTCGAAAGCCTTGGCCAGGTCGATTAAGACGGCTGCACAGTACTGTCTTTCATCGATTGCGGTTATGATATCGTTTAGTACCTTGAGCGTGGCTGAGGTGCACCCGTGACCGGCTCGGAAGCCGGATTGCACAGCGCAGAAGGTACGGTGGGATTCAAAATGGTCAGTGATCTGTTTATTAACTTGGCTTTCAAAGACTTTAGATAGGTAGGGCAGGATGGCTATAGGTCTGTAACAGTTTGGGTCTAGGGTGTCACCCCCTTTGAAGAGGGGGATGACCGTGGCAGCTTTCCAATCTTTAGGGATGGGGATGATTTAGACAGTCCATAATCTGTAAAATTTGTGAACATCACTAACTATATGTTTGGTAAAGTAATAAAGAAGGTGAAATATTTTGGGTAGATAGTTAGAAACAGATTCTAACTTTATACTGTATGGACATTATAAAATATGAAAAGGCTTCATTGAGATAATTTTGTCTTCTTATCATATTATATTTGTAAATGTTTTATTATACTTATATTGCCTACTAGATAATATGGGTTGAAAAGTTTTTTTTCTTGCTCAGACATAAATAAACAATTAGAGGTGAAAGCCAAGGTCATAGGGGGGACACTACTACATTGATACAATTCTGCCCTTTTGCAAGATTGATGACTACAACCTTAGCGAAGCAGTGCAAAACGACTGTCAACTCAACTGGTTTTAATTCTAATGTTTGTTTCTTATTCTCAAAAGGTTGTCTCTAAGATTTTGCCATTCAGAAGGGAGAACAGCAAGCATCTGGATCTTATCTGGAACAAGCACCACATTGAGAGAGTTGAGATTGTACTGAAGGAGACCCTGGATGCCAAAGGTACTGTATAGTTAAAGTGTATTAACCCCCTCTATAAAATATGTGATGGAGATAGTAACATTACCTGTCAGGGAGTTTTTGGTTGTTTGATTTATTCTCCCTTTGTCACAGGTCGCATCTCCTTCTATGAACAGTATGGCGTGATCAGGGACGTGATACAGAACCACCTGACTGAGGTCATGACCCTTCTGACCATGGAGCTCCCATCCAACCTGAGCAACACTAAGGAAGTCCTCAAGAACAAGCTGAAGATCTTCAGTGCCTTGCAGCGCCTGGACAAGAACTGTGCTGCCATTGGTCAGTACCAGGCCTACAATGCAGAGTTACAGGAAGAACTGAGCAAAACAAGGGAACACTTCAGCCTCACCCCCACCTTTGCAGGTAAGTGTCATGAGAACGTTTGTCTGTAGGAGTTCTTCTATTCAGCCTGTGCATTAAAGGCTTATTAAAGGAGAAATGTTTTGTCATACAGTAATAACATATGATTAGGGCCATGTGTTTTGGGCAATCATGTTACATGATCTGGTTGTTAACCTTTTATTTAAAGCTTTTTCATCAAACTATCCCCCTTTCTTTTTATGTCAGATGTTCCAGCACCATCCTCAGACAAATGCTTTCATTTTTGGTGTAATTCTGATTTCTTGAAAAGGCTTAAAATAAAGGTTAAAGTCTCAGTCATGTGACATGATAGTCCAAATCACAGGGCCCTACATGTGATACATAGGTTATTATTTTTTATTTATTTCAGTGATAAAACAGTTTTTTTCTATTTCAGGTATAATGGTGCACATTGACCTAGCCCAGTACGAGGGCATGCCAGTCATTCTGACCTCAGGGAAGATGCTGGATGAGCGCGTAGGCTACGCTCGCATTCTGTTCAAGAATGACATCTTCTGTATCCAGAGCCACAGCAGCGTCCACTGCAAGCCCAAGCAGATTGTGTTCTACTTTGGCCACGGCACTCTGCAGTACCCAGCCATTCTCGTGAGTAAGAACCTGTTCAAGCCAGACCTGATGGACACTGAGTGGAAGGAGGTAACAGAACACAAAGATGTCAGTGTATTAGGTTTGCCCATCTCAGACTACTACGTGCTGACACCAACGGTGGAGAGGGAGGCTTACGCAGAACTCATTTTGCACATCTTCCAAGGCCGGAAGGACAGCTTTATCAGTGCTGAGAACCTGCTGGCCTCCTGGAGTTTCTGGACACCTCTCCTGCAGAGCCTGGCCGACACCTTTCCCCGCCTGTATCCCGGGGGAGCGGACAATGGCAACATGCTGGATTTCAAACTGTTGGGACGGAAGTTGACCTTCGCCAATGAGGCACTGGTCATGGTCACCCAGGACCACATGGGCGGATCTGGGAGGGAGAGCTTCCAGGTGATGCAGGGTAAGTACCGCAGCGCTGACATGGTGTCTGCCTGGCCCGAGGAGCTCATCGTGCGGCTGGCCGGAGACCTGCAGGTTGCAGCGGAGAACGCGGTAAGGGAGGGCGGACGCTTCCACCTCGCCCTCTCCGGGGGCTCCAGTCCCCTAGCTCTGTTTCAGAGGCTGGCCCGTCACCACTACTCCTTCCCCTGGAGGGACACCCACGTGTGGATGGTGGACGAGCGATGTGTGCCTCTCACAGAGTTGGACTCCAACTTCCGCACCCTGCACGACCACCTGCTCCAACACGTGAAGATGTCCTACTTCAACATCCACCCCATGCCGGTGCAGATGAACCAGCGGCTGTGTGTGGAGGAGGATAGTGGAGCGCTGCTCTATGAGAGCGACATCACCCAGTTGGTTAATGCTTCCAGCTTCCACTTTGTCCTGCTGGGAGTGGGCTACGACGGCCACACTGCCTCTCTGTTCCCAGGCAGCAAACTAGATGCAAGTGTGAACAGTCTAGTAGCCTTCACCGAGAGCCCAGCCAAGCCTCACCAGCGTATGAGCCTCACCCTCAAGGCTATCAACCAGGCCCAGAAAGTAGGTGTGCTGGTGATGGGTAAGAGCAAACATGAGCTGGTCACTCAGCTCAGTCGAGTCAAGGACAACCCAAAACATTGGCCCATCACTGGGATCCGGCCGACCAGTGGCAGGCTAGTATGGTACATAGACTATGATGCTCTTTTAGGATAGGGGATACTGTAGCAATGAAATTATGTGGATTAAATTAATGATTTGGATTAAATTAATGATTTGCTGTAGTTTTACTCTTTTGCTGTATTTTGACCAAGAATGTAAAGTACTGATAAAGTTCTGTTGATTCCGTGCACCTTACTTAAAGTTGAAGGTAGATGTGGTATATATTTTATTTTTCAATATACAAGATGTAGGGTTAACGTGGTGTGTGTGTGATGCACTCGTGTATTTTAAAGAAGTATGAGGTTTTTTATCTCAGGAAAAAGCAAAGTGGATATGGAAGTTTGTTGTTCAGGTAATTAATAATTATTAAAAGACTAACTATATTTTATATTTTATATAGTTGTAAAAACAGTACATTTTCTCATAAAGATACCTGTTCTCCACTGAACCAGCATAGAATAGGATTGTTAAAAGGGGATTTTGAACTGTGAAAGGCCAATAATTTAGGTAAAAATGAATGATCAACAGATAATGTAGGCTATATAGCCATGTATTATTTATTATATTTGTGCCTCAATGACAAAAGAAATCAAACTGCATAATCAAATCAAATCAAATGTATTTATATAGCCCTTCTTACATCAGCTGATATCTCGAAGTGCTGTACAGAAATCCAGCCTAAAACCCCAAACAGCAAGCAATGCAGGTGTAGAAGCACGGTGGCTAGGAAAAACTCCCTAGAAAGGCCAAAACCTGTACTGTCCAGTACATTAAATTACCACAAAGCACATTCTGATCCATTGCTGCTTTTGTTTTAATCAGTGCTCGTGAATTCAAAAAACTAAAATGATGATCAAATTGTATTACTTGTTATCTATGTAAAATGTCCTTTGACTCGAATGGGTGCCAGCACAGTATTTCCTAATACTTCCTCTTTTAATGTGACAAAGTGAAATGGTGCTTGTAACTGGTTTTATAAGATGTGACCTTCCAAATACTTTTAAAAATAGATTTAAAACAGGTTGATGAAGGTTGGTCGAACCTCTTCACTACGTTTACCTTAATTAAGGTCTGGAAGCTCCACGTATACATTTAAGGTCATTTCCGATTGAGCTGACATATGTAGCATTCACTGTGAATGCAGTCTCAGTGATCCCGGGAACTTTGCCTTTTTATCATTTCTATTGAGTTATAATGCAGATCTTCTGCGATACGGATGGAATCCAGCCCTAATTATACAAAGAGGTGTATGTTTAATATACTTATGGTGCTTGTAAAAAGGATTCAATTAGGTTTCAATTTGATGTTTGTAGATACAAGGTTTTATCTGACATTTTAGTTTTAAAAAATGTTAGTCACATATAATTGATCTTTAGATGGTTCTTCATGTGCCTGTAAAGTTCAATTTTTGAAAAAGTTAAGTTAAAATTGTTTTTATATATATACAGTACCAGTCAGAAGTTTGAACATTCCAGGTGTTGTATTTATTTGTACTATTTTCTACATTGTAGAATAATAGTGAAGACGTCAAAACTATGAAATAACACATATGAAATCATGTTGTAACCAAAAAAGTATTAAACAAAGCTTCTTCAAAGTAGCCAGCCACCCTTTGCCTTGATGACAGCTTTGCACACCCTTGGCATTCTCTCAACCAGCTTCATGAGGTAGTCATCTGGAATGCATTTCAGTTAACAGGTGTGCCTTGTTAAAAATGTATTTGTGGAATTTATTTCCTTCTTAATGTGTTTGAGCCAATCAGTTGTGTTGTGACAAGGTAGGGGTGGAATACAGAAGATAGACCTATTTGGTGAAAGTCCATATTATGGCAAGAATAGCTCAAATAAGCAAAGAGAAACGACAGTCCATCATTACTTTCAGACATGAAGGTCAGTCTATCTGGAAAATTTCAAGAACGCAGTTCAAGAGTGCAGAGAGTGTTCAAGAGTGCAGTCGCAAAAACCATCAAGCGCTGTGATGAAACTGGCTCTCATGAGGACCGCCACAGGAAAGGAAGACCCAGAGTTACCTCTGCTGCAGAGGATAAGTTCATTAGAGTTACCAGCCTCAGAAATTGTAGCGCAAATAAATGCTTCACAGAGTTCAAGTAACAAACACATCTCAACATCAACTGTTCAGAGTATACTGCATGAATCAGGCCTTCATGGTCATATTTCTGCAAAACAAAACACTACTAAAGGACACCAATAATAAGAAGAGACTTGTTTGGGTCAAGAAACATGAGCAATGGACATTAGACCGGTGGAAATCTGTCCTTTGGTCTCATCAATCTTAATTTGAGATTTTTGTTTCCAACCGCTGTGTCTTTCTGAGACACAGAGTAGGTGAATGATGATCTCTGCATGTGTGGTTCCCACCGTGAAGCTTGGAGGAGGAGGTGTGATGGTGTGGGGGTGCTTTGATGGTGACACTGTCAGTGATTTATTTAGAATTCAAGCCACGCTTCATCAGCATGGCTACCACAGCATTCTGCAGCGATACGCCATCCCATCTGAATTGCGCTTAGTGAGACTATCATTTGCTTTTCAACAGGACACTGAGCCAAAACACAGAGACAAACACATCTCTGGGCTGTGTAAGGGCTATTTGACCAAGAAGGAGAGTGATGGAGTGCTGCATCAAATGACCTGGCCTCCAAAATCACCCGACCTCAACCCAATTGAGATGGTTTGTGATGAGTTGGACCACAGAGTGAAGGAAAAGCAGCCAACAAGTGATCAGCATATGTGGGAACTCCTTCAAGACTGTTGGAAAGGCATTCCAGGTAAAGCTGGTGGAGAGAATGCCAAGACTGTGTATGTCATGCAGGTAAAAGAGGACCCAAAAGCGACTTAACAGAAACAGAGTTTATTAAAGTCCAAAACGGAATAACAGAATTCCTCTAGACTTGTAGAGGGGAAACAACTGGAGAAGCGGCCACAGACTGCAGGTCGCTTCGGGTAGGCGCAGGCCGTAGTCGACTGAGACACCTGCTCACACGCAGCATCTGATGAAGGCACAAAACACGACAGGACAGGGTGATACACAATCACGGCAAAAACACGACAGGACAGGGCGAAACGCAATCACGGCATGGTGAATACAATACAAGGAACCGACGGAACAGGAACGGATCACAAAGGAATAAATAGGGACTCTAATCAGGGGAAAGGATCGGGAACAGGTGTGGGAAGACTAAATGATGATTAGGGGAATAGGAACAGCTGGGAGCAGGAACGGAACGACAGAGAGAAGAGAGAGCGAGAGAGTGAGAGAGGGAGGGGGAGAGAGAGGGATAGAACCAAACAAGACCAGCAGAGGGAAACGAATAGCATGGGGAGCACAGGGACAAGACATGACAATAAATGACAAACATGACAGTGTAAGCTGTCATCAAGGCAAAGGGTGGCTACTTTGAAGAATCTAAAATCTAAAATATATTTTGATTTGTTTAATACTTTTTTTTGTTACAACATGATTCCATATGTGTTATTTCATAGTTTTGATGTCTTCACTAGTATGTAGAAAATAGTAAAAATATAGAAAAACCCTTGAAGGAGTAGGTGTGTCCACACTTGACTGGTACTGTACATATAAGTTCTATCTGCATAAACCCATTTGAACTTGGCACTATAAGGTTCTTTCTGCAATCAGAACACGTCTTTGACATTTCCCTCTAAATATGGTCTAGCCAGCAATAAAGGCACGGCAGCAAAAAACAAACCTGTCAGTAATCATTAAGTCATTTATCTAATCATAATACCTGTCGTAATGTATTTGTTGATATCTTCTGAGTCTATCATTTACGTATTCAAATAGCTACAGTTAGAACCTTATAGTCCCATTGTCTCGAAATGTTGTAAGTTAGTCGTCACCAACCGGTCAATCACTTTCTCCAAGCGGATCTCCAAGGCATTCCTAGTTGACCACTAAACACTTCTGTGAGGTGCCGCTTTTGTCTGACAAGTATTTTTCGTTGCTCATACAGGAGTAATAATTTGTTGAAAACAAAAATCTTATCAGGGGGTACTGCAGCATCCTCAGCACCCGCACTTCCCGTGGCTATGTATAGGCCTACCACTGGCCAATCAGATAGCTCGGATCACCAGGTCTGCACAGCTTCCTCAAGCCTAGACTGCAAAAAGAAGCCTTGAACACACAGCAAAGTTGATACTGAGATTTCAAAAACTATGACTAGAGAGAGACTCACTGAATACACCAAAAAGCTTCTGATTTTACAAGTAAGTTCATGTTTAAGTGTTTAAGTTGTTATTCAGCACTGTCAACACTTTGTTCAACACTTTTATGAGCCATAAAATGTGTTCTCCCTACTTCCACTCACGCTACAGCAGCACTGCAGCTGGAATGAATGAGCAGCAAAGTGTATCGATAAACATCCGTTGTTATTAGTGGCTTTTTGTTGTTATTGTCTTTTTTAATATCGAGAAATATTTCACTTTCTCTGGACAATGTCATAGGAGTAACAACATGAATTGGTGCATGAAGCAGAAATAATGAAGTGCTACTTGAGTTTCGCCATCGGCTGGAAGGCTGTCTCCTTTTCTCAGCGGAGGGAGGGAGAGTGGAGGGATGGTTGGTCAGGTGAGGCAGCCTACCTGCTGCTCCATCCCACCCCTCAGACTGACCATCAGTCCAGTAGAAAAGCTAATTATTATGCTCCATCGTCTGTGCCTCACAAGTAGTACAACAAATGATCTATTACTAGTGTGATCATATACTATTTTTTCAATATCATTTCAAAATGGTCTGAGAAGAACAACATTGGCAGGGCAAATTCAAGCAGAGCCAATATGCAGTGATAATGTATTGGGCCTATAGCCTACTGCACAAACCTCATTGCTGCATAACTTTTTTAAATTGGTTAATGTTGATCTCGGGTTGCATTTTGACTCAGAAAGTGATCTTGACTCAGAAAATGTTGGTGACCACTGTTGTAAGTGAAAGTGTGGTTTGTTCCATATCACTTGAGGTTCAAAAAGGCTATGAATGAAGGATTCGCTAATGTTATTTTTTTACATCTGGGGACCGAACACCACTTTTCTACATACTGTACACAAATGGAATTACTGTAACACGTAGTCACTATTTAAACACAAGGAAATAAACTATAGCTTTCACAGCCCTTTCTGCACAGATTCTTTATTTTTAACTGTGTGATTTCAAACTAAGGAATATTTGAGCATAAATGTTGGGTGCTTGAAAAATCTATATGCCCCTTCGTAGTTAATTTGATACTCACAGTCAGATTAATTTAATGTTTATAAACAGATATGAACACCAATTGCTTTCGTAGTATACCAAATTAAGAAAGGGGATATTTAAAGTCACTACATACTACACCAGTCACCATACTGTGCAACAGTATTGCTTGCTAGTGATATCCTAGAAACAGCATAAATTATGGAAGGATGGCTCTGTGGAGCATGTATCTAATTGCAGCCTGGAGCAGCTGCAAGCTTAAATAAATATGTATTGCGAAAACGTTTCTTGCCTGTCTATTTATGGGTAACAGGATTTACATTTTATTAACAGGGTTGGCCTTAAAATGTGGGACAGATGTAAATAATACACTAATCACATGAAATAAATAATACTCTTCTGAAATTACTTTGTCAAAGCAACAAAATAATTAGTGCTTTACATTGATGGTGAAACTTGGAAAAATTTTGGGATTAAGGGGGTTAATATCTTCCTAGAAGTGATAGAACATGTCAAAATGCAGAATTTTAGCATTTTAGCAAGCCTTTATTCAAATTAAGAATCTGATTTATTGAATTCTCAATGTGGTCTATATTAAAGGGCCCTCATTTAATATAAACAGCTTTTAAAATTCAATATTGGTGCACAATTTCTACTTAAAATATCAAAGGGAATCAAAAAGCACTCTTTTCGTGGAAAGACCCACGTACTTTAAAAGTGCATTTAGATTGTTGCAACGAATGCAATGACCCAATCTGATTGAACTATGAGGAGGGTCGGAATGACCAAAGCTTGTCTCTACTGCCATCTCTCTGTCATCATAATCAAATCAATTTATTATGAACTTGGCTAAAATAAAATTAAACATTGCTTTTGCCAAAAGCCAAACAATTGTGAGGAGCACACCTCATTAAAACTACAAGACATAGCTATCAAAAATATGTTTACAAAGCAGGATGTAGCCATGAAGGATAAGACAATGAAGGCAGTGAGATTGTCCACAAGAGGCTGCTGGCAATATAGAGAGGACTTGGGCCTGAGGGATTTATACTCTCAATCAGAAACTTGACATGGTACACACTGCATGTATGACTTCAAATTAAAAGCTTTTCGTTGTAAATTTGAATTTACTTACCTGGTTAAGACATACAACTGAGGGATGAGAACGAGTGCCACAAAGATTGGATTAATTATCTGACTGCAAATAAAAGGTTTCTAAGACCAGAATTAGATTCATGTTCATTTAGAATAAGTTACTAATTGAAAACATGTCATCAATAGTACAAAGAAAAGTAAAGAAATCGTCATAAAATTATTTTTCACAACACAAGAAGCCACCAACTAGTTATTGTTCATTGTCATCATAGAAATGAGACCCAGACCCAATCTGTGAATAGACCTTAACACCTCCAAAACTTACAATTTATCATTTGATCCCTTGGTATGATATTCCGGGTATACTGTGCTAATGCGTAAGGTAGCATTGTGCCCATTCATTTTGAATAAACTCTGCCAAAGAAGTGAGAGGTGATAGGCCTTGATGACACATCCTTCCCTGTTCTAACTACTGTGAAAATGATCATCCAACCAGGCTTTTCATCATACTCTGGTGTGCGTCCATGTGAATGAAACTGTATAACATGTATTCTAGTCACCTTTCACATTGTTGGAAAGAGAGACACTAAAGAATGTGCACATATGTTTGATGCATTATAGCCTACTCTATTTCGAGACGCCTATCTCAAATGTTATTTCCTCATATAATTGTGCAAAAAGTCATGTTCCGCCCTCCACCAGGCTACTCCTCTACTCTATTGTCCAACTAAGCAACCAACTACGGGAGGTAAACCAAACCCCTGCCCTATATTAACACACCATGGGACATCCTAGAGACTTTAAATCTCTTCATTCTAACAACTGCTGTCTATTGAAGGTTTGAGACGGCCACACAAGTATCCACCATGCCTACCGATTACAGTGGCACATGGGACATGACTAGTAATGAAAACTTTGAAAGTTACATGGTTGCTCTTGGTAAGTTCTCTTTTTACATTTTCTTATGTTTTTAGGCAAGTGACTTTGATTACAATAATATTGACTATTTATTGATGAATTAATTAGGGTGAGTATTGGTAAAGTGGGACACGTTATGAAAATGTGTATCCCGAACACTTTACCGAATCATCCCATTGTCTTAACCCCCAACATGATCTTCTAAACAGCTTAAGAAAGAAATATTAAACACAGGATGGATGGCTCTTTTCTACAAACACAAATTGTGCTGAAGCCACATTTTTTAAGTCGATGCTGGCAAATTGGGACACCTTGATTGACAAAGTGGGACACTTCATTCTTTATTGTAAAGAAGGATAAATTAGAGTATATGAGTATTTTCAATATTTGTATGATAAACTTCAATTGTTCATGCAAATGAAATGTATAGAAACATGCTTTATGTATTTTTGTGGAACATTAAGAATGATCATTTATAATTATTATTATCATCATCATCATTCTTGATATTAATTCTATGATGTAGCCTATATGTAATTGTATAGCCTGTAAATAAAATGAACTTCATCTAGATCTATCAGCTCAACATTCTCAACATTACACTCTAACAGACATTTTGTAGAATGAAACCAGAAAGACCTTACCCCTCAACAATTTCATTGACTGTTTTATTGTCAAATACAGCAAAATACACTTTTTTTAGTCATCACCTGTAACGTTATGAATATAGCTAGCTAGGATTTATTATGTTGGTTAGATAATATCTTTCTAGGTAAAATGCAGCTATGCTAGCAAGCTAGGTGATAGCAGATTTGAGGAAAATGAAATGCAACATGTGAGCCTATTTAGAAAATTGATTTCTATTAAGAAAACATGTATTTCATAATCCCCTGAAATATATTTTCTGCATTAAAATGGCCTAGAGGAGTGTCCCATTTTGACAGTAGGCGATTGGCATACTGGGACACTGTCAAAATGACAATATTCTAAAAAGGTGGGAGTAGTAAGAAAACAATTTACAGTCATTTTGATTTACAATTACATCCCATTACAAAATAGGCTGTAATTAGACACTGAATATCCTTTCTTAGTTTTTTATAACCTTAACATTAGGCATCTAGAGACAGGTGTCATTACACGGAATGCCACGCCCACAATGATTATCATCACATACGTCCTCACTAACACACAGGCATATTTGTTAATGTACACATTTAAAGATATCCATTACAAAGCTTAAGTGTCACACTTTGCCAGGTGTCCCACTTAACCAATACTCACTCTATCTGTTGGTAATTAATTAATGCGGACATTAGGTGGGGTAGTGTACCGTTTTATTCAACTGAAATTGATTATCTTTGATTTTTTTCACTTTTATTGATTAATTAGATAGGCCTATATCTTCAAATCAATAAGTTTTCATAATTCTCATTTCTCTTTTCTGTCAGTAATTCAAAACAATAATAACATGTATGTGATTGTTATTGTCTGAACTCTGTGTGTGTTTATTTTTTCTTTAGTATGTGGCACATATGGGGGCACCTGCAGGGTTAGGGTTACATTCTAAATGTAATATGTTACAGTGACTAGTTACCTGTCCAAAAGTGTAATCAGTAACATAAATTTTGTATTAGCCTCCCCCAAAATCTGTAACATAATTGGATTACTTAGCCTGGCTGCAGCGCTTGAGACCAAGAGGAGTGCAACCAATTCGTTACCTCCAAAAACAAGCATGTTTTTCAAAACAACAACATTCATCCGGGAGGGACAGAAAAGGCCCAAGCATCCTCCTACGAAGCCAGAAACTGGACACCTAGCCATGGCCCGGGACTGCAAGATGCTTGTCGATATTGGCCAGCAACTCATTTTTCCACCAGAGATTGCTTCTACCAACCTTAGGCCAAACATGGTACTCTGGTCCCCTTCACGAAAGGCTGTGTACATCATAGAACTCACAGTCCCGTGGGAAAACTCTGTTGAAGAGGCCTACGAGCGTAAGAGTTGGCAGCAGACACAACTCAGGGTGGCTGGAATGCAAAAGTCTGGCCAGTTGAAGTGGGATGCAGAGGATTCGTTGCTTCTTCCACCATCAGGTTGCTGAAAGAACTTGGAATCCATGGACAGGCTCTGCGGCAGACCGTCAGAGCAGTTTCTCAAGCAGCTGAAAGAGGCAGCCAGTGGATCTGGATCAAACGGAAGGACCCTTGCTGGGCTATAACTTCATGACCCCCCACCCCCACCTGAGAACCCAATTCAGATCCCTCCAACATGATGAGGGCATATGAGGTATGCGGTCAGCTGTAGGGCTGGCTCAGGGAAGAGGACGCCCCTGCCTTGCATAGTCCCGTGGGACATCTTAATTGGGCTTGATCACCCTTTAGCTGACCACCTTTGATGAGGGTGTTTAGTGATTAAAGGCCAAAACACCCACTGATTCGAAGGCACACTACTGAGGATGTGTCCCAAAATTGACATCTTAACCCAGTCTAAGAAATAAACCTCCCATGCCACTCTGTCAACATCACGGCAAATCTCATGTGAGTGCATACCATCTATTGGCACAATGGACAGTTTTTATCATCTCGTCCCGTGTTTTATGATTCTTCAGTTACTTTTGGATTACTTTCCCCGTCAAAGGCATTAGAAGAAGACAAAAAGGTTTCATCAAACACATTTGGTGTCCTTATAGTGGTCTGTGACTTGTGGTCAGACTTGCTCAGGTGGAACAAACTTAAACTTTTAATGCTAAATTATAATATATATTATTATAATATACATTGAGAGTACAAAACATTAAGAACACCTTCCTAATATTGAATTGCAATGTATATCTTCTTTCTTTTGACCAACATGCTCACCAGTAGAATTATAACTCCATATAATATGAATCTTAACTTCTTTCGAAATACATTCTGAAGAATTAAAATGTGTAACTTTGGAATTATGATTCATAGCCTAGCTCACCAGTTTCCTACTGAGAATGGATTGGAAATGTTCAGTCTCTTAGGATATATTTGTAACACATGCAGGATTTCTTTCCTTACAGGCATTGATTTTGCAACACGCAAGATTGCAAACATGTTGAAACCTCAGAAAGTGATTGAGCAAGACGGGGATTCTTTCACCATCAAAACATTCACTACCTTCAAAAACTACACAGTCTCATTCAAGATTGGGGAAGAGTTTGAGGAGGTGACCAAAGCCATGGATAACAGAAAAGTCCAGGTAGAAACTTGCAATTTACAGTTCCTATGGGCGCCGGCACTTTATCATTTACGTCATATCATTATCATGATGAATAGAACCCTTTTTGTTATTTTGCTCCTTATTGCTTATTGAACTGTGGTCATTAATATGGCAACATGGAGGACAATATGTAACAGAGCTGTCTATAAGCCTGTGTCAAGCAAGCTGGCGCTGTCCCAGGTGTTTTAAAGTTATGGTCCACACAACCCATTGTGATAAGTACTCTTGTTAATTACAGACGGTGGTCAACTGGGACAATGATAAACTGGTGTGTGTTCAGAAGGGAGAGAAGAAGAACAGAGGGTGGACACACTGGATAGAAGGAGATGAGCTCTATCTGGCATGTAGCATGTACTCATATCTTTTAACTACATTGATGGCATTTGTATTAGTAGGTCTAACTGTTATGCATTTTTCCTCTCTCTTATAGGAAATCACCTGTGGGGATAAAGTCTGCAAGCAGATTTATAAAAGGAGTGCTTGATAATTCTTTCACCATAAAGTTTGCACAATATTTCTTCAACCTTACATTTGCTAAATATTCTTCATAAATGTATCACTAATATGACATGCTCATGGTATGTTTTGAGTATGCAAAATAATTAAAATAAAATAGTCAACATTTTAACAACATGAATAAAATCAACATGATATACATTTGAGGATTTCGTGACTATGTACAATACTTTTAATCTACTAAAAACATGAATAAAGCACTGGACCATGAATGCATTGTTTTGTAATACTCCAGCCCAGCAGGTGGTGCTATAGGCCTAGTATTGGTTCAATTGGATGACACCATCCGCCTTTCTAAGCGCGCAATTTTTCAAGTTTAGCGGAATTTGATTTGTCGTAAAGATTATTCCATGCCCATTAGCTAGCTACTCTAGAAACGATTGTACATATTGTTTCGTTTTCTGTTTCAAATATCATCTGGTGAAAAAGTGTATGAGTAAACCAGTGTGGTAGGCTATGTATGCTATCCACTACTAGCTGCCGAGCTAACGTGAACTGTCGGGAGAAAATGGCAACAGCAATGGACGAG
Organism: Oncorhynchus gorbuscha; assembly: GCF_021184085.1. NCBI lineage: Eukaryota > Metazoa > Chordata > Actinopteri > Salmoniformes > Salmonidae > Oncorhynchus > Oncorhynchus gorbuscha. The sequence continues at coordinate 66,318,665 of NC_060190.1, read as the reverse complement.
GAGGAAAGAAAACTTCAGGTGCAACTTTTACCTTTGATTTATTAATTCACAATTATACATGTGTCTTGGAAGCACGTGTTGTCAGTTAGATGAAGATGGACAAGGCTAGTATTTACTCATGTTTCCACTAAACCCGTAGAGACTGAAAGCAGCAGTCCACTATACAGTGGGAAGACTGTGTCAAAGCATTGGTGAGGATCATCAGAAGGAATTCAGTAGACAGGTTATAGCAGCAATCGCTGAAACGACATTCAGGCAATGTGGTGAGTATTATAACAAACATCAACAAATAATGTCTTTAGGGAAGGGGAGATTGCTGTGCATGACTGGTAACAAGAGGGCCCTGATGAGTTCGTTATGAACATCTTTGTGCACGGTCTCCACCTTGGGTTTACTCTGTCCAAGCACCAGTCAAATTCACATGTTATTCTGTCCCAGTCCAGAAACTGCCCCTACATGGGATGGATTTGATTGGTAAACATGGTAATAATGTAGTTCCAACTTGCCAAATGACAGGCTTGGTATTCTTGTCAACATATTATTTACATATTTGGGTCTTGGGGGGTTTACTGGAAAATCTTGAGACTCAAAAGGATTTGTTCAAACACCCTCATGGCTTCCTTTCCTCATCGTTTTCCTGAAAGACCAGGGATAGATGGGCAGATGACCATACATACATTGACTATCAAGTCCTCTGACATCAGCGTCATAAATAAAAAATAACACTTTCTGTGTATCTCAATGGTCAGATGTAGATTGTTCCCCTTGTCTCCTTTCCTTCATCTGTACTGATGTGGCAAAAAATAGTCAGGCAGCCTAGCGGAGGTTGTGACTAGATGGAGTGCAGCTAGGATTGGAAGTGTCTTTTCGTAGCAGATTAGGAGAGCATTTTAGCTGAGCCTAACACTTCCTAACCATAACCTAATTCCCCCAACCTGCTATGTTAATACTCCTTACCTGCTAAAAAAAAAAACTTCCGGTCGTAGCTGTATACCACATAGTCAAAATCCCTAGCGTTTAGAGAGTTGGGCCAGTAACCGAAGGGTCACTGGTTCAAATACCCAAGCCGACAAGTTGAAAAATATAGCTCTGGGAAAAATTAAGCGTCCCCTGTAAAATAATCAGTTTCTCTGGTTTTACTGTTTATAAGTATGTGTTTGGGTAAAAATTCTCATTTTTGTTTTATTCTATAAACTACTGACAACATTTCTCCCAAATAGAAATATTGTCATTTAGAGCATTTATTTGTGGAAAATGACAATTGGTCAAAATAACACAAAATATTTGGTGTTGTCAGACCTCGAATAATGCAAAGAAAATAAGTTCATATTCATTTTTAAACAACACCATACTAATGTTTTAATTTAGGAAGAGTTCAGAAATCAATATTTGGTGGTATTAACCCTGATTTTTCAATCACAGCTTTCATGTGTCTTGGCATGCTCTCCACCAGTCTTTCACATTGATGTTGTCACTCCTGGCACAAAAATTCAAGCAAGCTCGGTTTTGTTTGATGTCTTGTGACCATCCATCTTCCCCTTGATCACATTCCAGAGGTTTTCAATGGGGTTCAGGTCTGGAGATTGGGCTGGTCATGATCTGGTGGTCCTCCATCCACACCTTGATTAACTTGGCTGTGTGGCATAGAGCATTGTCCTGCTGGAAAAACCAATCCTCAGAGTTGTGGAACATTGTCATAGAAGGAGGAAAGTTTTCTTCCAGGTTAACCTTGTACGTGGCTTGATTAATGCGTTCTTCACAAAGACTAATCTGCCCGATTCCAGCTTTGCTGAAGCACCCCCAGATCATCACCGATCCTCCAAGTTTCACAGTGGGTGCGAGACCTGGAGAGGCCTACAAGCCAGTGTCTCGCACCCACTGAAATTTGGTGGAGGATCGGTGATGATCTGGGGGCCACATTACACTGAAATTATTCTGCTTGTATGTTTCAGATGATTGACAGCATTTCTTTTTTTCCTTTTTAGATATCTTTGCAAAGGACTTGGAGGCCTTTGCAAGGTAAAAGGTCTTCACACAGCTTGTATTGGTGTTATGAAATCCGTGTTTATTCAGACTGACAATCCTGCTGTCACAAATGAATGATTTCCAGTCCATCATTTATGCAATGTGCAGTTAGGTGGGGCGGGGGGTGATTGGCATCAAATGCTCTGCAGGGTCCATTGTAAACAGAAAAGGTTCCTTCAGCAAGTATAAGGCAATACCATGAAGTTTAATCATTTGCTTCTGTTTCATAATCAGATTAAGACTAACGTGTGTTGCGGGGGTTAAATTGTAGGCATGCCAAAAGAAGCACAGTATCTGTAGAGGATGTGAAGCTTACAGCTCGTCGAAGTACAGCACTGGTGGGTATTGGCTAATTTAACAATAATTCACAGGTTTGATTAACAGTCAGTTCTTACATTTACATTCATAAGGTGAATGCACCAATTTGTAAGTCGCTCTGGATAAGAGCGTCTGCTAAATGACTTAAATGTACATTTACATTTAAGTCATTTAGCAGACGCTCTTATCTTGAAGCTTTATTGTATCGTTTTATGATGGACCCAACCTGACAACTGTTATGGTACCAGTCATATTTGGACCCTTAGTTTTCCACAGCAACATAGGTATTTGCAATGGTATTGTCTCCTACGTTTGAAATAACTCTCTTTTCTAGTCTAACTTCATACAAAGGAAGAGTGAAGAGATTGCCAGCGCCAACCAGGAGCAGAGAGACACAAGGAAGAAGATTGCAGGGAAGAGGAAGAATACAGAGATGGTGTAGGGAGGGAAAACATGCTACCCTAGTACTAAGTGAATGGGGTTGATTATACAGACAGTTAATAGCATGTGTACTTTTACTAATACGGCATCAACTGCTCAACCAAACTTGCAGAAAATATTTATTGATTACAATTCCAAGTTGTACAGCAATATTATCTTCATTGGCTGAAATGTAAGCACTGTTCCAATGTCTTCTCCAAATGTATTTACAGATCTACACATTAACACCAGTTCAATACAATTAAAGGGCAACAGGTGTTCCCATTCATTATTGGGATGTGCTGTAATATCCTTTGTGTACACAATCTGAAATATCAACCTGTTCATTGTCTTGTCCCAAAGAATAGATTAGTTCTACCCAATGCTGCAATGTTATTTTAAAATAGCCAAATAAACAATACTTGTCATCAGGTCTGATTAGAAATGTATCCAAACTTACTACCCCATTCTGACTCCTTTTAGGTTACCATAAATATAAGAGACCCCATTTCAAGCCTGTGAGGACTTCAGTCTTCATCCTTCAGGACACTGACTCCAGTCCGGGTTCAGATGGAAACCTCGGTCAGCAGTGTCCAAGGTCCCTAGATATGTGAATTAAATTAGATTTCGACAACTCAAATGTCACAAAAGTACCCAGTATTCATATAAGCATATCTATTCAAAAGCAAAGTTTTATTAGAGAACTCTTATTTGACATGTCTAAAACACCTTTTTGAAACACTGAATCACACTGGGAAATATGACAACCACACCACTCCATGCTCTCACACCAACACTCACGTCCCCAGTGTCCTCGGCAGGTGTCATCCACATCAAGTTCACACTTACAGAGCATCAATAACAAGGAAAGAAACCACACACACCATACAGCATTCAGGTCAGGTAGGTTATATAAGCAAGACAAATATTCAGCACAACATTCCACACTACATTTGTGTACTACTTCTGCACTTGATCAATAAGGGTAGGAAAAATTGCTATAATAAAAGATCTTGAAGTACTACTAAATGAAAGTCCATTTTAGGGGGAAGGAGCTTGTAGCATCTGCAGCTTCCATTCACTCTCACAAAAGCAGTCAAATTGGGCTCTTTCATCGCACAACCAGTCCGTTTCACGCTTTCTTTTTCTCTCCGTTCGCTCACTCATCGATTCACTCTTCGCCACAAGCCATCCTCAGTCGCACTCATGAGTTCTTAAAATGTCAGCTGCGCAGTTCTTTCCATTAAAAAGTGGATAAAAAAATGAAACACCCACCGTCTCTTAGAACATGCGGAGTGAAGCCGTTGTTTGATGGCAAAGCATTTACAGATGGGAAGAGGGAGAGTGATACTGACATCACCCAAAGAATGCTGCCAAAGAGGAGCTTCTTCCCAGGAAAATGGAAGAGAAGTGAACTGCAGAAGAGATTGTAGTGAAGGTTTTTCCATTGAACTTGACTGCAAATAAAGTTGCACTTAAACATTTCAGTTTCAACCAGATTCTTTCCAATGCAAGATTGTCATATATATATATATATATGATTTCTCATGCATTTTCAGAAACATCACAACACATGCCTTTAAGAATCCAGTTGAAAATAGGTCAGGACAAACTTAAAGTAGCACTTAAGCTGAACACTCTGGTAAATAATAATTCACCTCAAACACTTTCTAAATTAAATCTTGAGCATTTTCCAAATTTACAAAAAACATTTGACAAAAGCGTTTAGCTATCAAATACGCGTAACACCAGAAATAGATTTGGAAAAAGACATCTCACAATACTTACCATACAAACTATTACTTACATACCCCACCCTGAAGACTTGGACTCCATACTGGAGCCAAATCCTCCTGAGCTAAACCCACTACCACTGGTTGTTGAATTAGAACCGGTACCCCAACCTAGACTGGCTGAGCTGGCGCCGTAGTTACTGTTGCCTGGGTTGTAGGCCTGGCTCTGATCCCTGGTGGAGCTAGTCTGCCCAGTAGAGGTGGTGCCTGAGGTGGCAGTCTGCCCTTGTTGACTCGCCAACATACCCATCATTCCCCAACTGCTCTGCAGGGCAGCTTGAGCAGCAGCCATCATGGCAGGGTTCAGACTAAAGTTGCCAAAATTAGCCATATTACTCCCGGCACTGCTCCCTAACCCTGTGCGGTTACTACCAAAGCCCTGAGCCCCAAACCCATTTCCAAACCGCCCTGCTCGCTCCATCATCTGCCTACTGCCATGCTTTGGCTCAGCGTTTGAGATGTGCACGCTGACCCCCTTAATAATCAGGTCCTCTCCACATAGGGAACTGGCAACCTGGACAGAAAAAAAAACATGCCAGTGACATTATAAAGGGGTAATTCAGCAGATGGCAAAAAAATTATGCCTTTCAATTTGCAGTGGCACCAACCTGGTCATCGGCAAAGCTGACGAAGGCAAAGGCACGAAAGGGCTTGGGGATGAAGACGTCAGTGACCTCGCCATACTGCATGAAGAACTGGCGCAGCTCATCAGCGGAAATGTCTTCAGTGCAACGGCCTACAAACACTTTCCTGCTTCTCATGGGCTCATCTGGACCTTGCTGTTTTACAAAAGGTAGAAAAAAAGTATTGCACATTATCAATATATATGGCATTAGGGGGAGGTGGTGGGCTGTGTGGTCTGAAATAAGCACTCTTGCCATTAATGATCCATGCCATACAGATACAAACACCCACCTTGGAGTTGGGGAGTTTGCAGTCACACCATCTTCCATCAATCATGTGGCGTTGAGAGATCACTTTATCTTGAGTTTCATACTCAGTAAACCTCACAAAGCCAAATCCCTTTGAGTTTCCAGTCTTCACATCTCGTTTCACCTGTAAGTAGGAGCATGAGGTTAAAACCTACATTTCCCCTTTAAACATTTTGGGTTAATCTGCAGTTGCTACATTCTTTTTGGGACATAAATGATATGTACCCATTGATTCATGAAGAATATAACTAAGAACTGCCTTGCGTGGCTATATTTCTCCAGATCCAACCCGTAGCAAAATGGTGGTGGAGAGAAAGCTTTGTCATTGTTTAAACAGCTCACTGCCACTTTAAAATGTCTCAAATGTTAGTTTAGTATGAACCACAGATATAGCAAGGCCTTGCACATTAGAGCTGTGTAAAAGGGGAAAAAAATGGATCCACTGCACTCAAGTGACCGGTATGAATGAAATTGCTAATCGGATACTTTACCTGTACCATGATGACTTCCCCAAAGGTGCTGAAGTAATCTTTTAGGTCCTGTTCAGATGTCTTCCATGGCAACCCCAGTACAATCAGGTCTGAAGTCTTCATGTCACCCCTCTTCATCTTTACAGCCGAGGAGGCATCAATCTCGTCCATTTTCCTTTTGTTGTCTGAAATAGTGTGGTACAGCTCATTCAATCGCTGTTGGAACACTACAGACATTTGCCTAGCTAGATACTCATTCCATGTGATGCATATAACTAGGGAACAGTTGACGCATGAATAATTTATTATACATGTATTATAATGCATTTGTCCCCCAGTTGGTGGCTAATAAAATAACACGTAAAAAGTCCGTCACCATACCTTTGGGATAATTGACGACATAGACCAAATTGCCCCAGCCGTTTTCAGGTGCATGAAGAATCCCTTCCACCAAACGGACCCCTCGCATGCACTGCGAAACTGGACTCCTGAATCGTAGGCCGCAGGCCCCTGGAAACTGAGCTGCCACAGTAGAAAGCAACACTGTGCCATCATCCTCGGATGGGATCTCCATGGGCTCCTCATTCTCTTCTTCGGCCACGCGAATGTACACTTCTGCCATTTTTACGCACAACGCCTTTTGTTAGCCCAAAACACAGCACTGGCAAGCTTACGTTAGATAGTCAAGTGTTTAGAGGGCTATGCCCGACGACACGAACCGATTGGTACAAAACAGTCGTGAAAAAAACAGGTTTTGCAACAAACCAAAAAATAGTTTAGATGTTGAAATGGACGCTATTTATCTTGATTAAACCAAATTGTATTTAAACGACATAGAGTTTGAGATATTCTCGCAAACGAGGTTACCACGGTCCCACTCCCAGTGTTCCTTTGTTAGGTTAGCTAGCTAACGTTAGCTAACTGTGTCATCGACACCGGACGACGACCTCGCTATAGCAATGTGGCTATGAATGCGCTAACGGCGTCTATCGCACTGTTGGTCCTACAAATTGAAATGTGGTCTAAGAAAACTGAAATCGAGCAATCATATAATTAACGTGAAGTCTTAACTCCGTTTTCTTATCTAACATGCACGTATCACTGCAGATGTAAAGCAAATATTTACGCTCAAAAGCATCTGCGACAACATGAAACACCGCTGTACTTTCAGATCAAAATGGCATTATGTCAGTCATGGAGGAAGTACGTCATGTCAGATGATCTCATTGTAAACGGAGGGAGGGTGTTGTGCATCTAGGAAATGACAGAAAATGATAAATAGTTATTTCAAGGTAACTACACAATTTTTACTGTGATCTCTTAAAACATTTGTATTTTCCTAAAAAAATGTAACCTTGGGTAAACTGATTATACCCACCTGAGATCCATACTCGATGACAACTGGGACGCCCCCCGCCCTATGTAAAGATTGGATGAATCAATTTTCTTCCCTCCATGACTTTCTGTGACAACTGGGGACCAATGAACGTTTCGTCTATAAGGGATACAGCTTTAGTCAAATTCAATTTTCGTGACAGCAGGTTAGGAGAATTCGGAGAAAGGGTAAAAGTTAGCCATAATACCCCAACATTATAATTGACGTCAATTTCACAAAAGCTGTATCCCATCTAGACAAGATCAGGGAACAAGCGTCACCAACATTCCAGATAGGAATTCCAGGCTGCTGGACCGCTCTCCATGTTGTTGTTAGCCATAGCAACATGCATCACAGGAGGGAAGAAAGCACCTCAAATGGCTCGTTTGTTAAAATTATACTGTAGACACTTGGGGCGCTAGTAATGTTTACAAGCCACCCCTGGACGTCCCACTTCTGACACCCCAATCCACTGTAGCGAACAGCGGGAGCATTGCACCAACAGGAATTCGAACCAAGGTTGCCCGACCACAATGCACAAGCCACAACCAAGATATGTTTATAATGGGCTTAAACGGTTGGGGTCGCGTAACATGAATGCAAAACAAACACAGGAGTCAACTATTCATTAAAACCCCCATCTGCCAAAAGACAAAAACAACCAACCATTAGGGGCACGTACAAACATTTTAAGTAGCCTATTGCGCTTTTACTTTGCATTGTTGAAATGTGAATGATGTTTGGTGAGGGTTCCTTTCATTATTTGCACTAACAGGCAATATAGTTAATCTACATATAAACTAGAAAACATTTGACAAGTGGCATGAGAATAGGTTAAGAACAAGACATCTCAAACGGCTTTATTACATTTTCAATAACAGTACATTTTAGTACAGTATCTTGATCCAGCTCACTGTGGAACACCAAGGCTGTTTACACAGGCAGACCAGACCAATTGTTCTTTTTTTCACTATTTGGACGTTTGACCAATCAGATCAGCACGTGTCAATAATTGGGATGCCCGTGTAAACGCAGGACAAAATATTGAAATAAAATACAAAAAAATGTGAAAAGGGTGCAGAGCTCCATCTTATCAATGGAAGGAGAAAAGGAAACCCATCTCAATTGAATTGCAATTCATTTTTACTTGTGGCCACACACAAATAGATCACATGTATTGTACATCACAGAAAAGGTGAAAAATGTCAACTATTAAAGAAAGTGCTTCTGTACAGTGGAGAATTGTTTTCTTCTGCCATTCAGATGCTATGACTTAAGACCAAGAAAAGAAATTACAAAATTAGTAAGGGCATAAATCAGAGAACATGTTTTTGTTCCATTGGGTGTGAACATTTAAAGGAGGTTAATCAAAAAAGGTTCACTATGAATTATATTTAAAAAAAATTGGCATCATTAGAACTGGTATGATATTTCACATGGAGTCTGCAGTCAATAGGAAATCCATTCTTCACTTTCAATTACTCTGGTGCATAGCTTTGCCAGTGTAAGTACATATGCAGTGTTTAGCCAAAATAAAATAGTTAACCGGTTACAAATTATGAACAAGACAGATGACTTGGATCTTTGCATCGTGGAAAGCAATTCTACAGCATGCATGCTTAAATTAACCCATGGCAGACAAAACCAAATGTAACATTTCAGATAATTATTTTCAGACATTGATTTGTACATTTCATTCACAGAATAGCAACTGCTGTTTCAAGCACAGGAAAGGTGTCTGTTAGTCAGGTGGTATTTCACTAAGTGGACACTTACAAAAATCCCCATCCATTAAACTAAATCCAGCCCCAACAATCACAAAACCCACCCTAAACCCTTATTCCCTACTCCACCCAATTAAAACAGAGTTAAGGGGTTAACTGAAATTAAGTTACTCGTGAACTACTTCTGTATTGAAATTAGCAATCATCACAATTTATAGCATGTGCTTAGTTAACACAGTATTAGTTCAAGCACATTTGATTTTTGTACAACAAAAAAAAGCCGTGATGAAACAAAAATAGCTGGCAAATAAATACATCATTGACGTTTTCTGAACGCAGCTCCTGTAATCTGGTCAATATTTTGCTTTCTGCATGTTTTATTTTGTCTCAGCTTTCTTACATGATTACATTGGATTAATATGACAAGCTTTATTTGAAAAGAACCTGACAAACTGAAAGCAACTGAATAAAACAAACCATCAGAGAATAGAATTCTTTAAAAAAAGAAAGTTAAATAATTTGTACAATTACGCTCAAACATTTGCTTTCAAGACATACATTTGCATGGGATGATAGTGTTTTGTCATTCAAGGTAACATAAAAGGGTCCAAGAAGGAATGCACAAGTTTTTGATTTGACACCACAGGAACTCTTCTTTTTAACTAGTTGACAAACAATTGTGCTCTTCTTGTGTAGGAAAGGCATTGGTTTCCCTTAGTTTGTGGTGTCCAAGTCAGTTTAAAACGGTGTTGAAGAAGATGCTATGAAATTTAACATTCTCAAGTTGTTGTAATGGTCTTCCAGTCAACTTTGGAGTTCAAAATGACATCTGAAGAAAAGTAAGAATGAGTCAGGGTTAACTTCTACTGAACAATGAACACACTGTATACAGCTGTTGTTCCATAAGTAGCTAAAAAGGCGGAGCTTTACAGCAATACAAAAAGGGCAAAGCACCTTCAGGTTTCAATTCCAGATCTTGAGAAAACTGTCCCAGGATCCTGTTGCAACTGCCATGCCATCGTCGGTAACTCCCAGGCAGCTAACACGGTTGTCATGTCCAGCCAACACACCTAAAACGGAACCACAATATTAGTCTCAGGACGGTGCTGGGAATGATGGATTTAATTTAGCTGACATTATAAATAAGTTAAAATGAGCTTGAAACATTTGTTGGGAGTTATTTTGAATTTCACATTTCCAGGACAGGTTGCATGACTAAATACGTGTACAATATAAAACATGCTTGGTGTGCAATAGTGTTGTCACGATACTAGAATTTTGAATTTAATACAGATAGCTTCCAGGTTTAGTATCACGACACTCAATACCAAGACAAAAAAAAGGCACATTAGGCAAAGTCACAGGATGGCACTTGATGCAGCAGGGAAGCCTAGTGGTTAGAGCATTGGACTAGTAACCGAAAGGTTGCAAGTTCAAATCCCCGAGCTGACAAGGTACAAAATCTGTCGTTCTGCCCCTGAACAGGCAGTTAACCCACTGTTCCTAGGCCGTCATTGAAAATAAGAATTTGTTCTTAACTGACTTGCCTAGTAAAATAAAGGTAAAATAAAAAAATTGCAGACAAACACAGCTACTGCTCTGTTCAATTGTTGGACATATTTATTTAACTAAGCAAGTCAGTGAAGAACATATTCTTATTTACAAAGACGGCCTATTCCTTCCTCCTTCCATTGGTGAATTGAACCCAGTTCTCCCACGTGACAAGCAGGGACACACACCACTATTCTAAAGAGAAGGTGTCTTGAGATCAACAATCAATTAGACATTTTGTTTGTCAATATTTTTTCAGGGACAGCCATGTATGCATTAATGAATGTATCAATTCTACAATCAATTTGACTTTGTTTTTACCAGTAACTACATAACGGTAGTCATTTATTTGAATGGTAAATCTCTATTGATAAACTTGGTAAATCAAGATGTAGCCTAGACATATTCACAATACAGGTGAATGCATTTTCAATAGGAGTGTGTATGTGCATTGATTTAACATTTTGCGTGTAAGGGGCCTTGCGAAAGTATTCGGCCCCCTTGAACTTTGCGACCTTTTGCCACATTTCAGGCTTCAGAAAGATGTAAAACTATTTTTTTTTTGTGAAGAATCAACAACAAGTGGGACGCAATCATGAAGTGGAACGACATTTATTGGAGATTTCAAACTTTAACAAATCAAAAACTGAAAAATTTGGCGTGCAAAATTATTCAGCCCCCTTAAGTTAATACTTTGTAGCGCCACCTTTTGCTGCGATTACAGCTGTAAGTCGCTTGGGGTATGTCTCCATCAGTTTTGCATATCGAGAGACATTTTTCCCCATTCCTCCTTGCAAAACAGCTCGAGCTCAGTGAGGTTGGATGGAGAGCATTTGTGAACAGCAGTTTTCAGTTCTTTCCACAGATTCTCGATTGGATTCAGGTCTGGACTTTGACTTGGCCATTCTAACACCTGGATATGTTTATTTTTGAACCATTCCATTGTAGATTTTGCTTTATGTTTTGGATCATTGTCTTGTTGGAAGACAAATCTCCGTCCCAGTCTCAGGTCTTTTGCAGACTCCATCAGGTTTTCTTCCAGAATGGTCCTGTATTTGGCTCCATCCATCTTCCCATCAATTTTAACCATCTTCCCTGTCCCTGCTGAAGAAAAGCAGGCCCAAACCATGATGCTGCCACCACCATGTTTGACAGTGGGGATGGTGTGTTCAGGGTGTTGCTTTTACGCCAAACATAACGTTTTGCATTGTTGCCAAAAAGTTCGATTTTGGTTTCATCTGACCAGAGCACCTTCTTCCACATGTTTGGTGTGTCTCCCAGGTGGCTTGTGGCAAACTTTAAACGACACTTTTTATGGATATCTTTAAGAAATGGCTTTCTTCTTGCCACTCTTCCATAAAGGCCAGATTTGTGCAATATACGACTGATTGTTGTCCTATGGACAGAGTCTCCCACCTCAGCTGTAGATCTCTGCAGTTCATCCAGAGTGATCATGGGCCTCTTGGCTGCATCTCTGGTCAGTCTTCTCCTTGTATGAGCTGAAAGTTTAGAGGGACGGCCAGGTCTTGGTAGATTTGCAGTGGTCTGATACTCCTTCCATTTCAATATTATCGCGTGCACAGTGCTCCTTGGGATGTTTAAAGCTTGGGAAATCTTTTTGTATCCAAATCCGGCTTTAAACTTCTTCACAACAGTATCTCGGACCTGCCTGGTGTGTTCCTTGTTCTTCATGATGCTCTCTGTGCTTTTAACGGACCTCTGAGACTATCACAGTGCAGGTGCATTTATACGGAGACTTGATTACACACAGGTGGATTGTATTTATCATCATTAGTCATTTAGGTCAACATTGGATCATTCAGAGATCCTCACTGAACTTCTGGAGAGAGTTTGCTGCACTGAAAGTAAAGGGGCTGAATAATTTTGCACCCACAATTTTTCAGTTTTTGATTTGTTAAAAAAGTTTGAAATATCCAATAAATGTTGTTCCACTTCATGATTGTGTCCCACTTGTTGTTGATTCTTCACAAAAAAATAGTTTTATATCTTTATGTTTGAAGCCTTTAATGTGGCAAAAGGTCGCAAAGTTCAAGGGGGCCGAATACTTTCGAAAGGCACTGTATTTTAGTTTTTGGCAAAAAAAACATACCCATTTGAAACTGCCTATTTCTCAGCCCCAGAAACGAGAATATGCATATACAGTGGGGCAAAAAAGTATTTAGTCAGCCACCAATTGTGCAAGTTCCCACTTAAAAATATGAGAGAGGCCTGTAATTTATCATAGGTACACTTCAACTATGACAGACAAAATGAAAAAAAAAAAACAATCCAGAAAATCACATTGTAGGATTTTTAATTTATTTATTTGCAAATTATGGTGGAAAATAAGTATTTGGTCACCTACAAACAAGCAAGATTTCTGGCTCTCACAGACCTGTAACTTCTTCTTTAAGAGGCTCCTCTGTCCTCCACTCGTTACCTGTATTAATGGAACCTGTTTGAACTTGTTATCAGTATAAAAGACACCTGTCCACAACCTCAAACAGTCACACTCCAAACTCCACTATGGCCAAGACCAAAGAGCTGTCAAAGGACACCAGAAACAAAATTGTAGACCTGCACCCGGCTGGGAATACAGAATCTGCAATAGGTAAAGCAGCTTGGTTCGAAAAAAAAAAAATCAACTGTGGGAGCAATTATTAGGAAATGGAAGACATACAAGACCACTGATAATCTCCCTCGATCTCACCCCGTGGGGTCAAAATGATCACAAGAACAGTGAGCAAAAATCCCAGAACCACACGGGGGGACCTAGTGAATGACCTGCAGAGAGCTGGGACCAAAGTACCATCAGTAACACACTAGGCCGCCAGGGACTCAAATCCTGCAGTGCCAGACATGTCCCCCTGCTTAAGCCAGTACATGTCCAGGCCCGTCTGAAGTTTGAGAGCATTTGGATGATCCAGAAGAAGATTGGGAGAATGTCATATGGTCAGACGAAACCAAAATATAACTTTTTGGTAAAAACTCAACTCATTGTGTTTGGAGGACAAAGAATGCTGAGTTGCATCCAAAGAATACCATACCTACTGTGAAGCATGGGGGTGGAAACATCATGCTTTGGGGCTGTTTTTCTGCAAAGGGACCAGGACGACTGATCAATGTAAAGGAAAGAATGAATGGGGCCATGTATCGTGAGATTGAGTGAAAACCTCCTTCCATCAGCAAGGGCATTGAAGTTGAAACGTGGCTGGGTCTTTCAGCATGACAATGATCCCAAACACACCGCCCGGGCAACGAAGGAGTGGCTTCGTAAGAAGCATTTCAAGGTCCTGGAGTGGCCTAGCCAGTCTCCAGATCTCAACCCCATAGAAAATCTGTGGAGGGAGTTGAAAGTCCGTGTTGCCCAGCAACAGCCCCAAAACATCACTGCTCTAGATGAGATCTGCATGGAGGAATGGGCCAAAATACCAGCAACAGTGTTTGAAAACCTCGTGAAGACTTACAGAAAATGTTTGACCTCTGTCATTGCCAACAAAGGGTATATAACAAAGTATTGAGAGAAAGTTGTTATTGACCAAATACTTATTTTCCACCATAATTTGTAAATAAATTCATAAAAAAATCCTAATGTGATTTTCTGGATTTTTTTCCCCTCATTGTCTGTCATTGTTGAAGTGTACCTATGATGAAAATTACAGGCCTCTCATCTTTTTAAGTGGGATAACTTGCACAATTGGTGGCTGACTAAATACTTTTTTGCCCCACTGTAATTGTCAGATTAAGATAGGAAACCCTCTAAAGTTTCCAAAACTGTAAAAATATTGTCTAACAGAACTGATATTGCAGGCAAAAACCAGAGGAAAATCCAATCAGGAAGTGCCTCTTATTTCAAAACCTTTGTTCCTATGCATGCCTTATCCTCCATTTAAAGTTATATCCTTTTTCTATGGCTTCCCTAAGGTGTCAGTCTTCAGACATAGTTTCAGGATTTTATTTTGAAAAATGAGCATGAAAGATCACATTGCGTAAGTGGATAGGTGGGGGCTCTCAGAGTGAGTTTTGCGCTACAGAGTAAAGCGGCCATTGTTTCTCCCGCTGTTATTGAAAAACCTACACACCCGGTTGATATATTATCGAATATATATTTTAAAAACCTGAGGATTGATTATAAAAACATTTGACATGTTTCTGTGGACATTATGAATATTATTTGGAATTTGTCTGCGTTGTCGTGACCGCTCTTTCCTGTGGATTTCTGAACATAATGCAACAGAGGTATTTTGGGTATAAAAATAATCTTTATGGAACAAAAGGAAAATTTGTTGTGTAACTAGGAGTCTCGTGAGTGAAAACATCAGAAGATCAAAAGGTAAATGATTAATTTGATTGCTTTTCTGATTTTTGTGACCTAGCTACTTAATGCTTAGTGTACATAATGTTTTGTTATGGTATCGATAAACTTAAACGCTTGGATTGCTTTCGCTGTAAAGCATAATTTCAAAATCTGAGATGAATAACAAAAGGCAAGTGTTTTGCACTTGTGATTTCATGAATATGAATATTTTTTAGTAATATTATTTGGACTGTGGCGCTATGCTATTCAGCGGTTGCTGACGAAAATGATCCCGCTAACGGGATGGGTGTGCCAAGAAGTTAAGCTTGTTTTGGCTGATTTCCTTCCATTTGAGACTTAGTACCTTCAGAAAATATTCACACTCCTTGACTTTTTCCAAATGTTGTGTTACAACCCAAATTAAAAATGCACTAAATTGAGATTGTCACTGGCCTACACCTCATAATGTCAAAGTGGAATTATACTTGTAAAAATGTCTACATGCCCAGACTCCCAGTGCAGCACGAGTGGGGAGCTGACATGATGCAGCCCAGACTCCCAGTGCAGCACGAGTGGGGAGCTGTCATGATGCAGCCCAGACTCCCAGTGCAGCACGAGTGGGGAGCTGACATGATGCAGCCCAGACTCCCAGTGCAGCACGAGTGGGGAGCTGACATGATGCAGCCCAGACTCCCAGTGCAGCACGAGTGGGGAGCTGTCATGATGCAGCCCAGACTCCCAGTGCAGCACGAGTGGGGAGCTGACATGATGCAGCCCAGACTCCCAGTGCAGCACGAGTGGGGAGCTGACATGATGCAGCCCAGACTCCCAGTGCAGCACGAGTGGGGAGCTGACATGATGCAGCCCAGACTCCCAGACAGTGGAGTGGTTCCTCAGAACAGGCTAGCTAGCATTGAGTAAAGCTAGTCATACGTTAGACAACAAAAATATTGATATCGTGGGACAACTCATTATGCAAATGGTCTGGATAATCTTTTCATCCTGTAGTCTGCTCACATTGAGATTTATCTTGACCCCGCCCGGTCCTGTGAATTCTATATATGTTGTGGCGCTGTGGCCAAGAATGAGCGAGCAACGGAGGACGAGTTTCACAAGTCCGAATTCTGGCATGTCAGAAA
The DNA here is from genome assembly GCF_021184085.1 of Oncorhynchus gorbuscha. Taxonomy (NCBI): domain Eukaryota; kingdom Metazoa; phylum Chordata; class Actinopteri; order Salmoniformes; family Salmonidae; genus Oncorhynchus; species Oncorhynchus gorbuscha. Next base: position 66,302,621 of record NC_060190.1, on the reverse strand, counting down.
AATACAACCGGGACAGAAGATGCAGCTCAGGAGAGTGCAAGACTTATAAATCGCACTTCTTTCACCCGCTCACATTATGAGTGGAGCATAAAAATAACCTGCGATCCCAGAAATATGGCATAGATCCGAAATCGTTACAAAATCGCAGTTTAAGCTTCCCGAGTGACGCAGTGGTAGTGCATAGCAGTGCCACTAGAGATTCTGGGTTCGAGTCCAGGCTCTGTCGCAGCCGACCGCGACCGGGAGACCCATGGGGCGGCACACAATTGGCCCAGTGTCGTCCAGGTTCGGGGAGGGTTAGGCCGGCAGGGATGTCCTTGTCCCATTGTGCACTAGCGACTCCTGTGGCGGACCAGACTTAGTGCACGCTGACACAGTCGCCAAGTGTACAGTGTTTCCTCCGACACATTGGCTTCTGGGTTAAGTGGGCATTGTGTCAAGAAGCAGTGTGGCTTGGTTGGGTTTCGGGGGATGCACAGCTCTCAACCTTCGCCTCTCCCAAGTCCGTACGGGAGTTGCAGTGATGAGACAAGACTAACTACCAATTGGATACAACAAAATTAGGGAGAATTGGTTTTATTGCGGTTTAAAATGGTGTAATGTATGGTCAGCTTTACTGGACCAGACAAGAGGCTCATTGGCTGATAGACCGACTTGATCCTGTCATGCAGTACGCGACATTAAGAACCAAAAATATAAAAACTTAACCCGAACCGTTTATTTTGTAGTATCGAATAAGTACCGAAGTTTTGTTATAGCGTGTGACGAGACATCTCTGGGGTGTTATCAGTGACTCACCAGCACGGTCAGCCTTCAGTGTGTCCCACACGTTGCAGTTGAAGTCGTCATATCCAGCTAGGAGGAGACGGCCACTCTTGGAGAAAGCAACAGAGGTGATGCCACAAATGATGTTGTCATGCGAGTAGCACATCAGCTCCTGGTCGGCACGAAGATCGAAGAGTCTGCAGGTGGCATCGTCAGAGCCCGTACAAAAGGCATTGCCATTGGGGAAGAACTGCAAAGCACAGATCATACAGTAATTACTTACTGAGCAAACAACCTACAAATTTGAATGAAAATATAGTATCTCAAAAACATTATTTTTTTTTTCAATCAAAGAACTGAAATGTATAAATTGAGATTATATTTCATGATTTGAGGACCACATTGGAAGTAAGTTTTTTTTACGGTTTGTTGGGTCATCCTTTGGGTTTCATGTACTTTTAAATACTGTTCTTAAAATGTACAAATTGTTTAACCTAAAATAAAGATGGCTCAATGTAAAATGCCCTAATAGGCAATACGTGTGCATAGATATCTTTAAATATGCCCTTACACATATGGCATTGATGTCAGACTCATGCCCAGTGAAGGTCTGTCTGCACATGCCCTCTCTGACGTCCCAGAGTTTAGCCGAGGCATCACAAGCACCTGAGACAAATAGCCTAGTGTCAGGGGCCAATGAGAGGCTCATGACATCACCACTGTGACCAGCAAATGTGGTTGTCTGCTGGCCAGTCTCAATATCCCAAAGGGCACTGTAAAAACAACATCTGGTTAAAACAAGAGGCATGAGTTTCTATACAAATTCAATTTACATTTAAGGAAAATTAACAATGTTGTATTGGAAATAGACTGAGCAGCATCCTTACAGGACACTGAGTAATTCCTTTACGTACCAGGTGGTGTCTCCAGAGCTTGTAATAATCTGGTTGTCATCAACGAAGCGACAGCAGGACAGATAACCTGGAAATTAGATTTAATTTGTGCATTACTAACCCAGAAATGTTCCCATAGTGTGTTTTAAGTAGCAGAAAATGAGAGAAGGATTTCATAACAAATAACATGCCAAACAGAAAATGTAGTCTCTCTACCCGTGTGTCCAGCGAGCTCCCGGCTCACACGTACATTCCCCTCACGTGTCTTCAGGTTGTAAATAGAGCAGATGTTGTCCAGGCCTCCACATGCCACGTAGTTTCCTGAAGGTGCATATGAGCAGGTCATGACCCAGGAAGAACGCAGAGGAATGGCATGGACCTGCAAGGAGGTGGTGGATAAAAAACATGAAACCTTTGCACACCTGACGTAATGAGCTCTTATTACAGGTGTGTAGGTAAATAAAACAACTAAAGTAGAATGTCTGAAGGGACAAAATGCAATGCCTATAATTGCAATGGAAACGTTGTAGTCGTCCTCTAAACAGAGCTACAGAAGTTGAGCTACTGAAGTCTGACCTTGTTAGTGGTATAGCTGTCCCAAATGATGAGTTTGCCATCTTGGGAAGCACTGACCAAGAGCCTGTGAGAAAGAGCAGAAACATAAGGTCATGGAATTACAGTTCCATTTAAGAAATTGTAAGCAATTTTTTTTAAATCAAGCTATAACTAGCCAAAATGATATATGGAATAGAAAAGCAAAATAAAAGTAATTTATTAAGACTGCTTTGCCTTGTAACTTGGGGCCAAATCTAAGCAATGACAATCATAGCAACAATGCATGGTTAGTCATAACAACACCTACTTACATTTCCCACTATATCATGTGGAATAATACACTGCTCAAAAAAATAAAGGGAACACTTAAACAACACAATGTAACTCCAAGTCAATCACACTTCTGTGAAATCAAACTGTCCACTTAGGAAGCAACACTGATTGACAATAAATTTCACATGCTTTTGTGCAGATGGAATAGACAACAGGTGGAAATTATAGGCATTTAGCAAGACACCCCCAATAAAGGAGTGGTTCTGCAGGTGGGGACCACAGACCACTCCTCAGGTCCTATGCTTCCTGGCTGATGTTTTGGTCACTTGAATGCTGGCGGTGCTTTTTTTTTAGCATGAGACGGAGTCTTACAACCCAGACAAGTGGCTCAGGTAGTGCAGCTCATCCTGGATGGCACATCAATGCGAGATGTGGCAAGAAGGTTTGCTGTGTCTGTCAGCGTAGTGTCCAGGGCATGGAGGCGCAACCAGGAGACAGGCCAGTACATCAGGAGATGTGGAGGAGGCCGTAGAAGGGCAACAACCCAGCAGCAGGACCACTACCGCCGCCTTTGTGCAAGGAGGAGCACTGCCAAAGCCCTGCAAAATGACCTCCAGCAGGCCACAAATGTGCCTGTGTCTGCTCAAACGGTCAGAAACAGACTCCATGAGGGTGGTATGAGGGTCCGACGTCCACAGGTGGGGGTTGTGCTTACAGCCCAACACCGTGCAGGACGTTTGGCATTTGCCAGAGAACACCAAGCTAATTCGCCACTGGCGCCCTGTGCTCTTGACAGATGAAAGCAGGTTCACACTGAGCATATGTGACAGACGTGACCGTCTGGAGATGCCGTGGAGAACGTTCTGCTGCCTGCAACATCCTCCAGCATGACCGGTTTGGCGGTGGGTCAGTCATGGTGTGGGGTGTCATTTCTTTGGGGGGCCGCACAGCCCTCCATGTGCTCACCAGAGGTAGCCTGACTGCCATTAGGTACCGAGATGAGATCCTTAGACCCCTTGAGAGATCATATGCTGGTGTGGTTGGCCCTGGGTTCCTCCTACTGCAAGACAATGCTAGACCTCATGTGGCTGGAGTGTGTCAGCAGTTTCTACAAGAGGAACGCATTGATGCTATCGACTGGCCCGCCCGTTCCCCAGACCTGAATCCAATTGAGCACATCTGTGAAATCATGTCTCCCTCCAGCCACCAACACCACGTTGCACCACAGACTGTCCAGGTCTGGGAGGAGATCCCTCAGGAGACCATCCGCCACCTCATCAGGAGCATGCCCAGACCAGGCGTTGTAGGGAGGTCATACAGGAACGTGGAGGACACACATACTACCGAGCCTCATTTTGACTTGTTTTAAGGACATTACATCAAAGTTGGATCAGCCTGTAGTGTGGTTTTCCACTTTGATTTTGAGTGAGATTCCAAATCTAGACCTCCATGGGTTGATAAATTTGATTTCCATTGATAATTTGCGTGATTTTGTTGTCAGCACATTCAACTATGTAAATAAAAAAGTATTTAATAAGAATATTTCATTTATTCAGATCTAGGATGTGTTATCCAGTTATGCATTAGGGGGCGCCATTACATTTTTGGGATGAAAAACATTCGTTTTAAACAAGATATTTCGTCATGAAAAGACGCTCGATTATGCATATAATTGACAGCTTTGGAAAGAAAACACTGACGTTTCCAAAACTGCAAGGATATTGTCTGAGTGCCACAGAACTGATGTTACAGGCGAAACCCAGATAAAAATCCAACCAGGAAGTGCCGCATTTTTTGAAACCGCCTCATGCCAATGACTCCTTATATGGCTGTGAATGAACTACGAATGAGCTTACGTTTTCCACGTATTCCCCAAGGTATCTACAGAATTGTGACGTCTTTATACGCATTTCCATTGAAGAATAGTCGTAAGGGACCATATATAGCAAGTGGTGACATGGTGTCTCCCGCAGAAAATCTTGTGTAAAATACTGAGGTAGCCATTTTTACAATCGCTTCTTATGAGAAACCAATTGCCTCGACGGATATATGTTAAAAACACCTTGAGGATGGATCCTAAACAACGTTTGCCATGTTTCTGTCGATATTATGGAGCTAATTTGGAAAAAAGTTTGCCGTTGTAATGATAGCATTTTCAGGTCGATTTCTCAGCCAAGCATTTCGACCTACAAAAATAAACTTTTTGGAAAAAAGGAACATTTGCTTTCTAACTGGGAGTCTCCTGAGTGAAAGCATCCGAAGTTCTTCAAAGGTAAATTATTTAATTTGGTTGCTTTTCATTTTTGTGAAAATGTTGCCTGCTGCCAGCAGAGCCTAGCATAGCATTATGTCATGATAAAATTACAAATGCTTGTCTAGCGTTGGCTGTAACGCATATTTTGAAAAACTGAGATGACAGTGTTGTTAACAAAAGGCTAATCTTGTGTTTGAATACATTTAATTCATTTCATTTGCTATTTTCATGAATAGGAAAAGTTTAGGGGTATTTATGTCCGCTGCGTTATGCTAATTGGTTTGAGGCTATGATTACGATCCCGGAGTGCTCGTCGCAAGAGGTTAATTTAGTGTTCCCTTTATTTTTTTGAGCAGTGTATAATAACCAATTCATGCCAAGGGTTATACAATTATATACCATGCCAACTTTTATATTTGACAACTGGAATCATTCAAGCAAGCTGTTTTTTTTGTAGTACAGAACAAATGGAAATGACCTTCCTAGCTTGTGAAAGACACTAAAAATGACACTTGGGTTTACCTGGAATCAGTGCCCCAATGCATGGCATAGATCTTAGCCAAATGCCCCCTCAGTGTTCGTCTTGTGCGCATCTGAATACGGCCAACAGGATCAATATTGGCTGTGATCTGCAAAACACACAAACACAGTTACATAAAGCCATCAATAGCAGATTGCATTGAATGTTTTGCATATCCCTAGTTAAAGATGTACTATGCAGAAATCACTCCACAATTTTATGGTTGTTAAAATTGTAAGTTTGCCTAATTTCAGTTTATGACAAAACAAGCAAGCATCATTGCACCATATAAACCGCTGTTAGACGCAAAAACCCAAACTAAACTTTTACCTGTGATAGCGTGGCATCTGCACATGCTTTCCTGGCATCCTGCAAAAGTAAGACAATTAAACCATCACACAAATGTAACAACCAAACACTGTCAGAAGATTATGTAGCTTTGTTATGACACTGTTGAGACTTGATTATGAGCGCAGAGACAATTCAATTATTTCTGAAATACGCAATTTCTGTAGGTTTTAAACAATTGCTCCTGCCCATTGACAGTAGATGGAGGGATAAACACTCACTCGGATCTGGTTTTTGAGCTGCTCAGCCTCCTGGCGTAACTGGTCCAGTTCACTCATTTTGCCCTGCTAGTAGGTCTGTCTCGCTCCAGCTGCTGGGACAGTCGTTAATCTGAAAGAGGAAGAAAGAAGAGTCTCAGTAATCATGTTTCCAGCAAACCATTTTATGCGAATAAAGTACGTCGGCAAAAAAATTAATTCATGACAGGCCTGGTGAAAACAGCAAATGTTGGTAAACATTGTCGACAAATGTTACGCTAGTCAAGGTGGGATCCTTAATTGTCGATAAAATAAATTATGAGAGGAATGGTGATGAAAATGCCATTTGGACAAATATTGATATAATAACCATCAAATCGAAGTAAACTTGGGAGTCACGCCCCACTACTGTATGGTCCCCCCACTACGACTCAGGAAAGAATGCAGTTTTATTAAGCTTCAGATTAATAAACTTCACAGGGTGTTGAAAGTGCAATCGGGGTATGATGTTCCTGTCCAATAAATATCGAGGGTCTTATTCTGGAGACATGATCAATGCTTGGCTACCTTTTGAAAAATGTATCTATTTTGTCCATAATGTCATCATGTAGGCTACCCTACCCACACTGTACCTGCCAGCTGTTGACTAAAGTGCATGTGCCAAGACCAGAGTGGACACATTCTCAATATAACGCAATTTACATTTTTCCCAAAACCATCAGTAGAGTTGAAAATGCGATGGAATCTGTCACCAGATCGCTTGTCACTCATACACATTATTTACATTTACATTTAAGTCATTTAGCAGACGCTCTTATCCAGAGCGACTTACAAATTATGTAACCAACTGATCATGTTTTCCCCTCGTTGAGCTGTGAAGGCATTGAAATGGCATCATTTAGACAAACAAAGCTAGATGATGTTCTGTCACAAAAGGCTGTTTGTTCCAGAAAACAAAACATACGATACATAAAATCCCGTCATTCGTGGATAGGCCTAACACCTCGATCAGAACGACAACGCCATTACATCAATACAGCGTAATAAATTCTGCAGTCAAACTTCTCTCATTATGTACAGTGCATTCGGAAAGTATTTAGACTCATTGACTTTTTCCACATAACAGGCTTATTCTATTCTATAATGGATTGAATAAAACTCAATCTACACACACACACACACACACACACACACACACTACCCTACCCATAATGACAAAGTGAAAACAGGTTTTGAAATGGTTTACAAATGTATTAAAAATAAAAACCGGGGGAAGAAAAAAGTATTCAGACCCTTTGCTATGAGAATTGAAATTGAGCTCTAATGCAGCCTGTTCCCATGTATCATTCTTGAGACGTTTCTAAAACTAGATTGGAGTCCACCTGTGATAATTTCAATTTATTGGACATGATTGGGAAAGGCACAGAGCAAAAAACCAAGCCTCGAGGTCGAAAGAATTGTCCGTAGGGCTCCAAGGCAGGATTGTGTCAAGGCACAGACCTGGGGAAGGGTACCGAAAATATCTGCAGCATTGAAGGTCCTCAAGAACACAGTGGCTTCCATCATTCTCTTCAGACTCTTCCTGGAGCTGGCTGCCCAGCCAAACGGGGGAGAAGGGCCTTGGTCAAGGAGGTGACCAAGAAACGATGGTCACTCAGACAAAGCTCCTCTGTGGAGATGGGAGAACCTTCCAGAAGGACAACCATCTCTGCAGCACTCCAGCAATCAGGCCTTTATGGTAGAGTGGCCAGACGGGAGCCACTCCTACATAAAATGCACGACAGCCCGCTTGGAGTTTGCCAAAAGGAACTTAAAGGACTCTGACCATAAGAAACAAGATTCCCTGTTCTGATGAAACCAAGATTGAACTCTTTGGCCTGAATGCCAAGTGTCACGTCTGGAGGAAATCAGGCACCGCTCATCACCTGGCCAATGCCATCCCTACGGTGAAACATGGTGGCAGCAGCATCATGCTGTGGGGATGTTTTTCAGCAGTAGGGAATGGGAGACTAGTCAGGATCGAGGGAAAGATGAACAGAGCAAAGTATAGAGAGAGATCCTTGATAAAAACCTGCTCCAGAGCGCTCAGAACCTCAGACTGGGGCAAAGGTTCACCTTCCAACAGCACCACGACCCTAAGCAGACAGCCAAGACAACGCAGGAATGGCTTCGGGACAAGTCTCTGAATGTCCTTGAGTGGCCCAGCCAGAGCCCGGACTTGAACATCTCTGGAGAAACCTGAAAATACCTGTGTGGCGACACTCCCCAAACAACCTGACGGAGCTTGAGAGGATCTGTAGAGAAGAATAGGAGAAACAACCCAAATACAGGTATGTCAAGTTTGTAGACGGTAAAGACTCCAGGCACAAAGTACTGAGTAAAGGGTCTGAATATTTATGTAAAATGTTGCGTTTAAAAGAAATACATTTAAAAATGTAGAACCGGTTTCTGCTTTGTCATTATGGAGTATTGTGGGGAACAATTCATTTTAGAATAAGGCTGTAACGTAACAAAATGTGGAAAGAAATCAAGGGGTCTGATTATGTTCCGAATGCACTGTATGTAATCCAATATTTAAGTGAATATTTGTGCAACAAAACATTCACCCTTTGCTTGTATTTCTGTCAAATTTACACATACAATTTGACGCATACGTTGGATAAATCCAATGTATGCACCACACAAAACACAACTGCAACGCAATGGTGCAAGGCAAATGCAGAATTCCATTGGAAATGGACTTCTAATATACCAACATGCAATGACGCTGTCGGTCTAATTGAGGTGCAAGTCTTTGGTAAAGAAATAGACTAATGACACATTTGCATAGATGGACATTGTCCTCTTCAAAGAACTCTCAACCAGAAAACACTCATATCCTACATTAGAGCGCCTCTCCTTGCCCTCACACAACTCTGCTACTGACACAGTACTATCTTCTCACCTCAATGTCATTGACATAATTCTGAGACTTCTTGGTGACAGGGGGGCAGTATTGAGTAGCTTGGATGAATAAGGTGCACAGAGTAAACTGCCTGCTACTCTGTCCCAGATTCCCAGATATATGCATATTATTAGTAGTATCATACGGCAGGCGAAAACCTGAGACAAATCCAACCAGGAAGTGGGAAATCTGAGGTTTGTAGTTTCATTTAAGTGATTGAAGAGGACAATGTCCATCTATGCAAAGAAGAGTTTCAGTCTTTAGAAAGTTGGTTGAGGCTTCTATTGTGGAAGGGTGTCAAATAAACGCTGTTTCAACAAGTGGACTAGGCTGAAGCCAATCAGTTGTTTACTGGGCGGTCACGCGGGTGCGCCGTTCCTTCTTTTTCCTCTTTAATGAATACGCTATTGTCCAGTTGGAATATTATTGAAGATTATAAAAAAGACCAAGGAATGATTGTAAACATCGTTTGACATGTTTGTACAAACTGTAATGGAACTCTTGACCTTCCAGACCATTCGTCTGGATTTTGAGCTCACGCATTGTGCCTTTGGAATAGTGAACTAAAAGCAAACAAAACGGAGGTATTAGGACATAAATATGGACGAGACCTGGGAGTGCATTCCGATGAAGATAAGCAAAGGTAAGTGAAGATTTATAATGCTATTTATGACTTTTGTTCACTTCACAATTTGGCAGGTAACGGTATGGCTCACTTTTGTGGCTGAACCTGTTCTCAGATGATTGAATATTGTGCTTTTGCCGTAAAGCTTTTTTGAAATCTGACACAGCGGTTGCATTAAGAACAAGTTTCTCTTTAATTCTATGTAAAACATGTATCTTTCATCAAAATTTGATGAGTATTTCTGTTATTAAATGTGGCTCTGCAATTTCTCCGGATGTTTTGGAGGCATTTCTGAACATGTTGCCAATGTAAACTGAGGTTTTTGGATATAAATATGAACTTGATCGAACAAAACATACATGTATTGTGTAACATTGAGTTCTGGGAGTGTCATCTGATGAAGATCGTCAAAGTTTAGTGATTCATTTGATCTATGTTTCTGCTTTTTGTGACACCTCTCTGGTTGGAAAATGGCTGAATGCTTTCTGTGACTAGTTGCTGACCTAACAATGATATGTTCTGCTTTCACCGAAAAGCCTTTTTGAAATTGGACACAGTGGTTGGATTAACGAGAAGTGTATCTTTAAAATGGTGTAAAATACTTGTATGGTTGAGGAATTTTAATTATGAGATTTGTGGTTTTGAATTTGGTGCCCTGCAATTTCACTGGCTGTTGGCGAGGTGGGATGCTAGTGTCCCAAACGTTCACAGAGGTTAATTTAACCTTCCCTGACAAATCCTGTGAAGACATGACTGGCCAGATGATCTGAAAAACAGTTATCCTGCTGACCCCTATCCACTGGTTGATGCTCACTAGATCAGCCAACGGTGCTAAGTGATCAATAAACCATTTATAGCGATACAGGCCGAACTGATCACACTCGTCTGGGCAACCTAAACACATAATTTACCCCAAACAGTAGCCTAAAGCACCGATCTTCCTATTAGTCAAATACAGAACATGGTCAGAGAAAACAGAGGTCATTTTCAAAACACTTAACATTTTAGTCATTTAGTAGAGCAATTGGGCTTAAGTGCCTTGCTCAAGGGCAGAGTTTTTTTTTTTTTTTACATAGTAGGCTCACCGAGATTCTAACCAGAGACCTTTCGGTTACTGGCCTTACTCTCTTAACTGTTGGATAACATTCTATTGTGAAAAACAGAGATTATCCACACACCAGCATTGTGAAAGGTACCAGTAATACGGGAAACAGCCTTGACCTCACATTCACAGAAGACTGGATTAGCACATTTGGATATGAATGAAACATAAGGACTATAAACAAAACCTTTGGTTTTAGCCCCAGTTCTTCCGCCTAGCTAACCCCATCACCTTCATGTATTTCACTCTGTACGGTCAAAGTGTTTGAGTGCTAGACTGAGGATCTTCTCTAAACTGAGAAAATCACACTCAAGCTCCTCTCTGATAAAAATATCACTGTTAATTCCATGACTACTTGCAATCCACATCCGTCCTTAAGATCGGGGGGGGTTGAATTAACCTTATGAGAAAAGTGAGTAACAAAATCAGGAGGGAGACACTAGGACAGGACTTCCGTATAACACACTATTACTGTGGCATCCGAATGTGGGACGTAGAATGACAACATTAATCATGGAGAGGATATGTAATTAAAAACTACATTCTGCACTGGCATTAGTTCAAACACCTAATTCATCGAGTTCGATGTTGAGTCTTGGTTGTAAGTTACTTTGAGTCAATGCCGGCACAATTCAGAAGATGCTCAAACCTAAACATAGGACTCAGTCATAGTTCATCCCTACACTACCTCAGGGTAAGAAAACAAAGAACAAATTCTGCAATGTGGGTGAACTAGATGCTCTCAGAGTCTGTCCATAATCCCTTACTGTAAGAAGTTCTTCTGCCCCTCATTTCTCCAAGCGCCTGATCGGAATCAGCTGACAGCATGATAAACAGGGAGTGGTGACAAATAGCCTGGAGGTGTGGCTTACTGACTGCTGAGGTCTCGAGGGCAGCCGGAGTCTGCTGCTCAACATAAATGTTTTCATAATGTTTTTGTTTCCATGCAGCCATACAAATTCACCTTTCAGAGCATGATCTCAGTAGTGTTGAGGATTATTTTAGTTTTACGTTGATTCATTTTCCATATTTCAGATGTTTCTATTGCCTTTTCCAACAAAAAAAATTAAATGGGAGAAATGGCAAACGTGCATAAAGATGGCAGAATTTAGATATAAAGTTATTGTTTAAGCATCATCCATCGAGGTTTTAAACTACGGCACACGATATGGTTTGGTTTTCCAAATTGCTGGCGTCTTGAAGCTAAAATTGGGATCATGTATACTCTACTAATGGCTAGAGCTGTTGCGGTGACTGTATCACTGACACACCGGCAGTCATGAGTGACATTCTAAGTGACGATTGAGTCACGGTAATCTCCTCTCATGCACAAAAATGACATACCTCAGAAGTGTGATTGACTTGGAGTTCCAGTGTGTTGTTTAAGTGTTCCCTTTATTTTTTTGAGCAGTGTATATTAGTACCAGTCAAAAGTTGACACTTATTTTTAGTATTTTCTACATCGTAGAGTAAGAGTTAAGACATCAAAACTATGAAATAACACATGGAATCCTGTAGCAACCAAAAGGTGTTTGACACATCAATATATTTTCTATTTGAAATTCTTCTTTGCACACTCTTGGCATTCTCTCAACCAGCTTCACCTGGAATGACTTTCCAACAGTATTGAAGGAGTTCCCACATATGCGGAGCACTTGTTGGCTGCTTTTCCTTCACTCTGTGGTCCAACTCATCCCAAACCATCTCAATTGGGTTGAGGTCAGGTGATTGTGGAGGCCAGGTCATCTGATGCAGCACTCCATCACCCTCCTCCTTGGTCAAATAGCCCTTATACCGCCCGGAGATGTGTTTTGGGTTATTGTCCTGTTGAAAAACAAATTACAGTCTCACTAAGTGCAATCCAGATGGGATGGCGTATCGCTGCAGAATGCTGTGTGGTAGCCATGCTGGTTAAATGTGCCTAGAACCCTAAATAAACCAGTGTCACAAGCAAAACACCCCCACACCAAACCTCCTCCTCGCTTCACAGTGGGAACCACATGTGGAGAGCATCCGTTCACTTACTCTGCGTCTCACGAAGACACACCGGTTGGAACCAAACATCTCAATTTGGACTCATCAGACCAAAAGGACAGATTTCCACCGGTCTAATGGGCGTTGGTGGTATTTCTTGGCCCAAGCAAGTCTCTTATTATTGGTGTCTTTTAGTAGTGGTTTCTTTGCAGCAATTTGACCATGAAGGCCTGATTCACACCATCTCCTCTGAACAGTTGATGTTGAGATTTATTTGGGCTGCAATTTCTGAGGCTGGTAACACTAGTGAACATATATTTAAAGTTAGCAGCTTTTAAGCATTCTAGTACAGTTAAACAGTTGAAACAAAGTGTCATGTTTATTTGTTCAGATAGGAACTGATTGTTTAATAACTTGTAAATTAGAAAAATTACAAATCCATGAATGTACTTTATCACTCAACAGATATTCACAGAAATATTTTAGCTGCCCCACATTACAAAGGTGGTGAAGTTGTCAGTGTCCCTTCTACTATCCAATCTTGACTGTATGGAGAAACTTAAAAATGCTTTGAAAGAAATATTGGTTGAAACTAAAATGCAGTTAATCAATTTAACTGTAACTGCTTGAAAAAAAATGACTGTCTCTAGGCTGTCATAGACTGCACAACTTAAACTTTTAAAATGTGCTCAACTTACTCGACTAGTAAAATGCGAGCAAATTTACAACACATCTTGTCTTTCATTTAAGAAATAAAACAAACAAAACTGATGTTTCAAATGAAATGAAAATCACCACCTATACCATCCATGAATAAACAGAAAAGCCATTGGTATTAGTCCATTTTTTTCCCAGTGACAAAATGGCCGTGTTACAATATGACTGCCCATTTACAATTTTAACAGTTGGGGGAGGTTTTTCTTCAAAGAGGACCTGCTTGGCTTTGTAACAAGAGTTATTACTTTTTCATCTACAATGTGTGAAGCTGCACTGAAAAGGCACTCACTGTCCATACTAGTACAGGGAAAAACCAAGACACTTAATACAACATATTTCATTATTCTTGCATTCCAAAGGATCATTAGGAATAGATCAACATTGGCTAATGTTGGCCGACGTTGTAACAGAAAATGACAATACAGAGTCTAACGTGACACTGACTAAAAAGTTATTTTGTTGGCATCTACATATGTCCCATTACCAGTAAAACAATTAAAACCTATTCACTTACTTGCTATGCTGTTTCGTTGTTCATTTGTTTAGTCATTTCATTCTCAACCATGATTCGAGCATACATGTCAAGCAGTGAAGTTTCAGCTGTCTGCCTGTCTGTGGCCTCTTCTGTCATGGGTCCTCTTCCCCTGTGATTCACTGTCACCGTTTCCATCTTGTCCAGCTGTGTCTAACATTTCATAAACCCTGTTTCGTGTCACCAGCGAAGTAGCAGTCCTTGTATCTAGCATCAAGCATGGTGGCGACATAGTAAAGAGGCTCAGAGAGAATGCCACCGGATCACTTGTTCACAGCCTCTACTAGAGTACTTTCGCAGGTTTTAACCCCACGTCTGTGTCGGCAGTTTTGTTGAGCCGGCGTTTCAATACCATGAGAGGGTCTGCTGCAGACGCAGTTGATGAGCTTATTTCGCAGTTGTTTCAATGGAGCTAGGAGTCTGTTCATGTCAATGGGAGTCCACTGGTTTGTACTGATTGTTGCAGGTAACTCGGTCAGCTGCGTACATGCCAAGCACTCGTTTTTGTTCCAGCAGGCTCTCTGTGTAAACAGTACTGTTCCATCTGGTGGAAACATCTTGCTTAAGCCTTTTCATGTTCACTCCAAGCTGTTCCTGTACTGCTTGCAGGCGGATGTATGCTAGCTGCGAGTGTTTAAAATGACCCACTATCTTCCTACCTGTTCCCACTGTGTCAGATATGCCGCGTTGGGCCAAAACACCTTAATTCACAGCCAGTTGCTGGCGACTCCGCATTCTTCCAAAGCCTTTGTTAATGCACGTAACATGACACATTGGAAAATCCCCAAGAACACGTTTCAAACATGTTCTCAAATGCCATTGAAATGGCTGTAGTGGTATGAGAACAAGCACATTCTTGAGCTTGTAATATGGCTTTCCTCAGTACGAAATCCTTGTTGACCCACTGTGCTGTATGACTCAGCATGCTCATGGGTCTGATATCGCTAGTCCAAATGTCAGTCATGAAGCTAATCTCAGTGATGCCCATTGCAAGTAGTTCACGGATGTGCGTTTCAACAATACTGTGCAACTCTGGTAGGGCAACATCTGAAAAATAGCACTTACTTGGTAGTGTGTACCGGGGCTCGAGGTGCTCGACCAGTCGACAAAAGCAAACATCATCCAGAGAACGGTTGATTGTCACGGGAAATTAATTCCATTATCTTGGCATTAATGGATTTCACCTTTGAGTTGTCTCGCCGAAATTCTATTTCAAATGACTGCTCGACTTGAACTTAAGTTGTTGGAAGTGCGCGCTTAGTTTTTTTTCTGGTTTTGTTCTAAGTAGTCAGTGAACGTCTGGGGTGATTTTCAAATCAGTAATTAGGTTTGTGGTTTTGAAAGATTTCACTTTCTCCCCTCTGGAAATAATAGCAGCACAAACTTTGCATATGACCTTTTTGTTATCTTCCTTTGAAACTTCAAAATAGATCCACACAGCAGACATTGTGGGCTAGGTCAGGAATGCTGTGTTGAACATGTAGCCCTGTATTTTTCGTGGCATCATTACGTCATCTACCTATGTTACAGGTATGCACGTCAGCTTTGACATCGGATTTGCACATTGGCGTTATACATAGACCCGATGCTGGCATTTTTAGCTAATCTCATCTGATTCAGATATGCTTACCGATATATTGTGCATCCCTAATGTGCGCGCACACACACACACACGAACCCAAGCTTGAAAAAAATATATTATAATAATTATTGTGCAGTTATACAATACAGTCTACCGCATAATTATGATTACTTTTAAACTGGTACATACATATAATTAATTTTAAACTGGTACATAATTGGTCTTGCATAAATTAAATTAATTTAGAGTTGGCCTACAATTAGTGACTTTATATATGGTTTCAAATAGCCTGGTAATAGGGCTTTTTTATATTTTCATAATTAATAGGTTGACATTACCTTTAGGTACAGAATATCGAATATCTCGCCACCGTGCATTTCCATCTCCTCCCTTCATACCTTTCTCGAGCACGCAGAGAGAGGTGCTATTAACAGTTTAATTAAATATGTTTCATTGTGAAAACATATTACTATCAATGATCCCAAACAGATTTCACTTGGTTTCCCATATGAAGCACTGTGTAGCTTCAGGAACAGGGTTGGAGACCCCACGGTACACAGAGTTTGGGAGAAATATCATCTGTGCTGCGGAGAGACCCTGCATGCTCCTCAAACAGAGGTTGATGTGTGGAATAAAATAACCAGAATAGCCTACCCAACATGACTGAAAAACGAAACAGCAGAAAGTGTCCTACATTCGCTATTCGAGTACATACAGATGACATCTTTTTTCTCCTGACCCTGTTCCTGTACATTTGATAATGTGAAATTCTAGTAATATTAGTAAAGACAAGATTCAATTGAGAATAGTTTGATGGGTGAAAGTATGATCACTTGATGAGAGAACAGCGTTTGCAGCCTGAGGCAAGGAACAGACCGCAAGCTTTTTTGCGACTTTCTCAAATCATCAATAGCCTATAGTTTCATCATGCAGCCAATACATCTTTTGATATTCAAGTCATCCTAAATGTTTATTATTCACAACGAAAGTTGTCAAATTACTCTAAATCTAGCGTATAGAACCTGTTTAAAAATTATCACTTTTACACTCAAAATTCTCCTGAATGGGAAAAATATCCTTTATTTTATTCAGCTAAGTTCAATTATATTAGTCTTACTATAAAATAATGGCACAGGATTTAAGAATATCTTGTCTGCTACATAAACAAGCCTATGCATGGCACACTGCCAGATAAGCTGTAGGCCAACACATGCTGTTCTTCTGAAATATATTTTCTTCACATCATGTTTGTTTAGACCTGCCTAAAATAAACACATTGATTTATGATGGTGTAAATTCAACTGATTCATTAAACATGTAGATGTTTCAAAGGCGCGCAATAGTGGCTTGCTAAACGTGTTTATGTTAATTAACGGCAAATTGCCATGAGACCGGCAGTCTTTTACACGACAACACCTGGCTGACAAAATGTCATGACTACCACAGCCCTACCAATGACCATACAAAAGAATTATAGCGGAGAGCAATGAACAAATATGGCAAATTTACCAAAATCAAGGAATTTGTTGTAAATGCATGGGGCCCCGCCATCTTCATACACCTCCGCTATTGCATAATAAAACACTAAAAGTGCACAAAATGTAGGCCTGCGTTGTAGAAAGCTTGATGCTATTATATCAGTGTATCAAATGTCATATGGCTAAAGCTGGATCATAGAAAAGACCATAACCAGCACTATCACTGACCAAGCCTGTAATCCTAAAAGCTCAAATCCACAGACAGTAAATACTTAATCCAATCTATGCCCACTAACAGGAAAACAGCTGGCAAAAGCTCACACCGGAGTCAGAAATCAGTTTTCCACTCTGAAAAAAAGCATGTCTGATTAGTCTCTACAACAACATGCTTACAAGTAGCCTTAAAGACATTGGCGACTACTTGGTTTTTAACCTCCTGTTTATACAGGCATAATCTATGAGCAGAATTACTGTTTTACCTCAATTAACCACAAAAGCCCTAGTTTGAAAGCCATGGTTGAAAGTCAAGTAGACAAAAGTACAGGAGAATCTCTAATTCTCTCACTGGCACAAGATAGTAACCAATGTGGTCCTTTCATCAAAATGAACTAAAGCTTAAACAAACATATCGGGGTGGATGGGGGTTTAATTAATAGTTTGTCATACAACAATTCATGTAATTGTGTGTACCACAGTCAAAACAACACCCTGCAGTAAAATTCACACTGGCATTAGTCTCTACGACAACATACTTACAACAAGTAGCCTTACAGACATTGGCGACTACAACGTAGTTAACCATTTCCGTAACTGCTAGACTTAACGCCTAGCTAACGTTAGCCACCTATTACTTTTTGCAAATTCGTAGCATTTATTAACTGCAAGTTATAACATATATGAAATGGGTGAGGGACATCCACAAATTATACATACCGTACGAAGCATATATTAATTAAATGAGTGTCTCTGATTTACGAACAGAATGATACAAAATGCTGAGACCAGGTTGGATATTAAACTTGAAACACTCCTGTCCTGGTGTAATTTGACTGCAGCGGGAAACATTGTTGTGCTCAAATATAGTGGTACAAATAATTTGCTTGCAATCCATTAGCACTATTTGCATCCAATTTTAATGTCACTTGGAAATAAACTGATGAATCACTCTCCGTTGGTATTCAGATGAGGTTACAATATTTGTTTGAACAATTCAAGCTCATTGTAGATATCTTACAATGCTGCAAATGCAAGAACCCCCCCCCCCCCCCATCTCTTTTAGATGTCAGTCATTTACAGAGGAAAGCAAATTAGCTGGCTTGAAAGTTGATGTTAAAGAAGTTAGGGTAGCTACCACTACCAAAACAGTTACACTGATCACCTATGAAGCCTCAACCGATGGCATGCTAATTAGTCTTGCCACCAAAACAGTTACACTGATCACCTATGAAGCCTCAACCGATGGCATGCTAATTAATGTCTTGCCACCAAAACAGTTACACTGATCACCTATGAAGCCTCAACCGATGGCATGCTAATTAATGTCTTGCATCGATGGAAACATGAGACTGAGGCAGCAAACGCCATCTTGTTCGCTGCCGCCGTTTATAGGCCTAGCTACTAGGGTTGAAGAATCGACGCTAACTAGACACATAGATTGATTTACTTTCATGCTATGTCACATGTGAAAATACATGAGCAATCCCAGTATTTAATACAACATGCGAAAAGGCCGAGATGTTATATTTCAATTTTACATTATCAGAATGTATGCCTCAACGATTTCTAACCAAATAACCCTGTTCAATAGCAGTGACCTCAATACAAGCTACTAGACAGCAGCCCAACTTCACTCTCCGACAACGGACGTCGGGGATTATCAGAAACAGGGTGCAGACAAACAGAAAAGACCCACCCAAAGGGAATATAACACACTGATTCCTATCGTTTCGCCCCCGTGCTTGACGTGTGCTAAATGACTCCAGCAACTAGCTAAGGAGTTAGCTGGCTAGTGTTGGAGAAGAAAATCCAATTAATTACCTACTTAACTAGAAGTAGCCATGTCGTTAAAGCCAGCAGTAGCCGTTTAATTTGATGTAAACCACAAGAGCCAAGTAAAGCAATTGTGCTACCGTTAAGGTGGGGGATATTTAAATGGTACAAATAGTTTATTTACCAACTAGCAGTTAGCTAACGTTTGTGCTATTTAACATCAATCCAGCTAACTTTAGTTAAACACTAACGTTAGCTAGTTTGCTAACAGACATCTAGTTAACTAGCTAACGTTAACTGAATGGATAACTACGTTAGCTATCTAGGTGGTAGATTGGCAAAAGTGATCATACTTGACTACCAAAACGGCATATCTAACAATGCCTCAACTTATTTTAAACACATCCCATTATGAATAGTGCCCAAGATAAATTGCTAGCAATGGACAAGTCAGATAACTAACGTTAGCTAGTTATCGCTTGCATTTTAGGCCACAGTTGTCCATCTCCAAGATGTTAGCTACCCAGCTAACAAGTCCGCTTTTAATAAACAAGTTAAATATGGTTGTTTTGAAATGCAGTTTAAATTAAAAGGGGTATTGAGGCACGGTTAATATTTTTTTATGGAAAAAAAAATAAGCTAGCTGGACAACATTGCTGGCTAACTAGTTAACCCAGCGGTCTACCGCAGCTATTTGGGTACCTAACCAAATTAGCTAGCTGACGTTAGTTGGTTAATGACTTGTCCAAGAAAGTGTTTGCTGTCCACTTCCCATGAATTGGACAGGGTCCAACCCGTCCCTTGCTAAATCAGGCTGGATATATAGTTAGGTCGGTACGTTAACAATACATACGAGTATTTCAATATACATGCTGAAATTAGGATCGATATAGCCAGCAGCTGGAAAGCAGCTAAAATTGGCTATGCTAACGTTAACCCACCCCGGACAGTAACGTAAACTAGCTAATTTAACGTTACCAAATCGGCCAACAATTACACTAGCATTTTGTTTTCCAAATGTGCGACATTGCACCGTGACCGTCCTACCTTTTTCTCAGTTGGCGTTGGCTTGTTTATTTAGCATTGACTGGAAAAGGTAACCGTGTAGTTATTCCTCCAATCCACGCATCAACGAATAGCTAGTTTACAAACTAGCTAGCTTTCAGAGGAGCAACCCTTCCCAAACGTAACCAGGCTGGCCAGTAAGCTTTTTCAACAACCTGGACCAACCGGGGGGGGGGGGGTGGAAATCACACCACTCCCTGCTGATGACGGGACACAGATCCCTGCTGCAAAGTGCAAGTAGGCTTATTGACAATTTCAATAATCAATTTTCACTACTGTCT
Source organism: Oncorhynchus gorbuscha (assembly GCF_021184085.1). Classification (NCBI taxonomy): domain Eukaryota; kingdom Metazoa; phylum Chordata; class Actinopteri; order Salmoniformes; family Salmonidae; genus Oncorhynchus; species Oncorhynchus gorbuscha. The sequence goes on along the minus strand of NC_060190.1, from coordinate 66,282,527 downwards.
GTTCCCGATGTATATTTCATTTAGAAGCCACTTCCCCTTAAGGCCGCCCTGAAATCTTTCTCGGTACTACTCAGTCACTACTTCACCCGGCAATCAAACCGCGAAATGGGCGCGGTAACCCTGCAATAAACTATGGGAAACCCCACGCTCTGCAGCAACGCTCGCATAAACACAAAATTAGATTGTACATTCGTTTCGAAAAAGTACAATATAGGCCAATAATCAGTGCAAAATATCAAATTAATTGTCCAATAAATTAATTAATCTAAGTATATTATGGGTTGGGCCATTGGAACACAGGAGTGATGGTTTGCTGATAATGGGCATCTGTACGCCTATGTTGATATTCCATTTAAAAAATGGATTTAAAAACATATATACACATATATACACATATATACACACACACACATATATATATACATAGTTGAAGTCAAAAGTTTACATACACCTCAGCCAAATACATTTAAACTCAGTTCTTCACAATTCCTGACATTTAATCTGAGTAAAAATGTCCTGTTTAGGTCAGTTAGGATCACCACTTTATTTTTAGAATGTGAAATAGAATGTGAAATATCACAGAGAATGATTTATTTCAGCTTTTATTTGATTGAGGGTTGAGGTCAGGGCTTTGAGAATTGAGGTCAGGGCTTTGTGATGGCCACTCCAATACCTTGACTTTGTTGTCCTTAAGCCATTTGCCACAACTTTGGAAGTATGCTTGGGGTCATTGTCCATTTGGAAGACCCATTTGCGACCAAGCTTTAAATTCCTGACTGACGTCTTGAGATGTTGCTTCAATATATCCACAATTTTCCTTCCTCATGAAGCCATCTATTTTGTGATGTACACCAGTCCCAACCTGCAGCAACACACCCCCACAACATGATGCTGTCACCCCAGTGCTTCACGGTTGGGATGGTGTTCTTCGGCTTGCAAGCATCCCCCTTTTTCCTCCAAACATAACGATGGTCATTATGGCCAAACAGTTCTATTTTTGTTTCATCAGACCAGAGGACATTTCTCCAAAAAGTATAATCTTGTCCCCATGTGCAGTTGCAAACCATAGTCTGGCTTTTTTATGTCGATTTTGGAGCAGTGTCTTCTTCCTTGCTGAGCGGCATTTCAGGTTATGTCAATATATGACTCGTTTTACTGTGGATATAGATACTTTTGTACCTGTTTTCTATAGCTTCTTCACAGGGTCCTTTGCTGTTTTTCTGGGATTGATTTGCACTTTTCGCACCAAAGTACGTTCATCTCTAGGAGACAGAACACCTCTTCATCCTGAGCGGCATGATGGCTGCGTGGTCCCATGGTGTTTATTCTTGCGTACTATTGTTTGTACAGATGAACGTGGTACCTTCAGGCATTTGGAAATTGCTCCCAAGGATGAACCAGACTCGTGGAGTTCTACAAAAACAATTTTGAGGTCTTGGCTGATTTCTTTTGACTTTCCCATGATGTCAAGCAAAGAGGCTGTAACGGTTGTCTTCGTGTTCGTAATGTTTTATTTACTGAACACTGAAATACAAAAATAACAACGTGAAATAAACGAAAACCGAAACAGTCCTGTAAGATGCAGAAAACACGAAACAGAAAATAGTCACCCACAAAACACAGGCTACCTAAGTATGATTCTCAATCAGAGACAACGAACGACACATGCCTCTGATTGAGAACCATACTAGGCCAAACACGTAGAAAATATAACATAGAAAAAAGACCATAGACAACCCACCCCAACTCACGCCCTGACCAACCTAACATAAAGACATAAAGACAAAAACAACTATGGTCAGAACGTGACAGAGGCACTGAGTTTGAAGGTAAGCCTTGAAATACATCCACAGGTCCACCTCCAATTGACCCAAATGATTTTCAATTAGCCTATCAGAAGCTTCTAAAGCCATGACATCATTTTCTGGAATTTTCCAAGCTGTTAAAAGGCACAGTCAACTTATTGTATGTAAACTTCTGACCCACTGGAATTGTGATACAGTGAATTATAAGTGAAATAGTCTGTCTGTGAACAATTGTTGGAAAAATGACCCGTGTCATGCACAAAGTAGATGTCCTAACCGACTTGCCAAAACTATAGTTTGTTAACAAGACATTTGTGGAGTGGTTGAAAAACAAGTTTTAATGACTCGAACCTAAGCATATGTAAACTTCCGACGTCAACTGTACATACTCTTACTATTTATTTTAGTAACTAATACAATGTTATCCACCATCAAAATTATATTCTGAATACTGCAATAAACAGTTATAGCTGATGAAAAATGTAAACAATGCTGTTATTCTACTGTCAAATTCCGTATAGAATTGTATCAAACTGTACTGTTCTTACACAGTTGCTAAGCTTTTTTTTGTGAAGATTCATTTTAGAATGAGAGATGTGAAAATCAAAGGCATTGTCATGTTACAGTACATGTTAGGAGATTCATTTATAGTAGGATTTCTGTCATCACTAGATGTCAGTGTTTTACCTTTTCAATGCCTTATTGCAATGATGTGATCCACCAGGACTCAGGTCGAGGTATTTTTTATTTCTACCGTTAATAGATACCAAACACCTAGAACTAATATATACTGATTCCACTAACGATGTTAAAGACATACTTTCCTTCTATATTTATATTTATTAAAAATACATCAAAGGAAATTGGATGACGAAGGCCGTCAAATTCTGTTTCTTATATACAGCTAGCTAGTAGTAATATCTTCCTTATTACTTGTTTTTGTGTCATCACAGGAAAAGGTACCTTTAACCGTAGCTTCCTGGGTCTAATGGCATTGGCCCATGAAAGAGCCAAAGGCCAAGATGCAGAGCTACGAGCTGCTTTCAACGTGTTTGACAAAGAGGTCAAGGGATATATCGAGTGGAATACACTGAAGTAAGACTAACATTACCTACAGAATCTATTGTTTGGTTCCAGTTTAGAGACCTTTTTGCCCGTTTTTCCTCGCTATGAACTTAAATTAACTTTAATAATCAGCTACAAACCACCTCTATTTGCAGGTACAGTATGTGTTGATGAATGCATCAGAATCACTGAATGAGTTGGAGGCAGAGCAAATGATGGAGCCAGATAAAGATTGAGATGGAACCATCGACTATGAAGGTAAGAGTAGACCAGTCTCTCAAAATTATATTCATTTTATCTCACTGAAACTAACCTGGATAAAAAAGTTTTAACAAATAACCTTCATTTAAAGCATCTGATTTTCTTCTCAAAATGAATGGTGGCCATGATGACTGCAGACTCCTTCAAAATGAGCTAAGTGAATCAAAGAAGCCAGAAATGAAGAGAGAACATTATGTTGGTCAGGGTTGACTGTGTTGGTTACTGTCCTGAACATCAGGCTTCACCTGTTTTGATAATAAAACAAGACAATTTCTCTCAAAATTGGTCCTCAAGTATGCAAATGTTTTCATTAAAATAAAGCTGTGGCTATTACTGCGTTGTGTGCTGACTGATTGAATTGAATTCTTATGGGTGACCTTTGGGGTAAAATATGGTATCTCATATGTATGATTTCTCAAAATTACAGTACTCAAACAAATCCTTACAACCTAACGGTACTATGAATGAAAAGGGCTTGATTGAAAGTGCATTTGCCTCACTGAAAATCCCCAGTCCGTTGCCTGTTAGAGGATGTGACATAATAGGGTTAATTTCCCCAGGCCAGCCACCCGGATATAATCATGCATCTTGGCCTGACAGCATCTGGTCTCCCCAACCATTAAATCCCATTCTCATCCCTATAAAGCCAGATTGACGGCTCAGAGAGCCAACACCAGCTGCTGCTTTCACCCCAGCCGACCTATCACAGGAGGGATGGGGGAGGGAGCTTTGGATCACAGAGCTCTGGTTGCAGCATCCCTGGAGCAGCTACTGTTATCTGAAACACAAGGGCCAGGATAGGGGAACAGATCTAAAGAAGAGATAGACAGGGAATCCTCTGGAATCATCCAGGGGTCGGGTTGCTTTGTGTGGAGTGGAGCAGGAGGTGAGAAGAAGTGTTTTCCATGTAAACACCCCCTCAGAAGGGATAAGCGGAGAAGCGGTAGAGAGGAGGAAGGGTAGAGAGAGGAGGGGTAGAGAGAGGGGAAACGCTCCTTCTCCCTAGGATATTACCCCTCTATCTGGCTACCTACTACGGCTCCTTTAAAAAAAAATAGTGGTAATCCCATCACATCAAGGAAAGGTAGGTACATACCCCTAATCTGGGAGGGCAATTAAGAGGAGCTTGCATGTCATGTTGGCAGTATTAAAAGCCATATTTTGCCGTATTTATACTTATTGACTTACAGAGGAATGATCACTGTGCAACATTTCATGGTGTGAAAAGGACAATAAGAGATGATAAACTTGAGAAACATGCTATATTATGGAAATGTTATGTTGACTGTCTTTGTACTGTATTTGTTCTCCAATTGGACAGTGACAAATGCTGAGACTGGCTCTGGGTTGTGATTGGTTGAGATCTTGCACTGCACATGTTCTGCATTAGATGAATAAATAGACAGACAGCTGGCAGACTGCATTCTGAGGTGGGACCGGGGATGGCTCATGTGTCTTTGTTTTCATGGTTTGCTTCGAGGCAAGCAACACTGAACCATGCATGAGAGCACCAGCAGTTCCTGACGACTGTGTAATCTCGTTCTCCATAGCCAATGTGAGTAGGAACTTAAAACAGGTTCACAAGGCTACGGGGCCAGACAGATGACCAGGATGCATACTCAGAGCCTGTGCCGATCAGCTGCCGGGTGTCTTAACTGACATTTTCAACCTCTCCCTAACCCAGTCTGTAATACCTACAGGTTTCAAGCAGACCACCATAGTCCCTGTGCCCAAGAAAGCAAAGGTAACCTGTCTAAATGACTATTGCTTTGAACGGTCATTGCTCACATCAACTAAATGCTTTGAACGGTCATTGCTCACATCAACACCATCCTCCCAGACACCCTGGACCCACTCCAATTCACATATCACCCCAAGAGATCCACAGATGACAGAATTTATTTTGTACTCCACACTGCCCTCCCACCTGGACTAGAGGAACCCCTATGTGAGAATTCAGTTCATTGACTACAGCTCAACACCATAGTCCTCTTCCAAGCACTATGGTGTTGTTCACCCACAACTGCGTGGCTGCGCACAACTCCAACACCATCATTAAGTTTACTGACGACATAATATAATAATAATAATATATGCCATTTAGCAGACGCTTTTATCCAAAGCGACTTACAGTCATGTGTGCATTCATTCTACGTATGGGTGGCCCCGGGGATCGAACCCACTACCCTGGCATTACAAGCGCCATGCTCTACCAACTGAGCTACAGAAGGACCGACATGACAGTGGTAGGTCTGATCACTGACGACAATGAAACCACCTATAGAGAGGTGGTCAGTGACCTGGCAGAGCGGTGCCAGGACAACAACCTCTCCCTCAATGTCAGCAAGACAAAGGAGCTGATTGTGGACTACAGGAAACGGACGGATGAGCACGCCCCCATCAACATTGACAGGGCTGCAGTGGAGCGGGTCGAGTGCTTCAAGTTCCTCTGCGTCCACATCAGTAAGGAATTAACATGGTCCATACACATCAACACAGTCATGAAGGAGGCTGAAAAGATTTGGCATGGCTCTCAGTTCCTCAAAAAGTTATACAGCTGCACCATTGAGAGCATCTTGACTGGCTGCATCAGTGTTTGGTATCGCAACTGCTTGGCATCCGACCACAAGGCGCTACAGAGGGTAGTGTGTACGGCCCAGTACATCATTGGGGCCGAGCTCCCTGCCATCCAGGACCTCTACACCAAGCAATGTCAGAGGAAGGCTAAAAATTGTCTAAGACTCCAGCCACCCAAATCACAGACTGTTCTGCAAGCGATACCAATGCACCAAGACTGGAACCAACGGGACCCTAAACAACTTCTACATCCAAGCTATAAGACTACTAAATAGTTAACAAAATATCTACCCAAATATCTGCATTGACCCTTTTTGCACCAACTCTTTTGACTCATCACATAAGCTGCTGCTACTGTTTATTACCTATCCTGTTGCCTAGTCACTTTACCCCTACCTGAACATATCCACCTCAATTACCCCATACCCCTGCACATGGACTCGGTACTGGTACTGGTACCCTGTGTATAAAGCCAAGTTGCCGTTACTCATTGTGTATTTACTCCTTGTGTTATAATTGTTTCTATATTTTTCTCCTGCATTGTTGGGAAGGGCCCATCAGTAAGCATTTCACTGTTCGTCTACACGAACAGTGCACCATTGTTGTTTACAAAGCATGTGACAAATACAATTTGATTTTATTTGTGTGAGACTATACTAGATTATATCATGTCTGCCATACTATTGTACATGGCAGAATTCAGCATATAAATACACTGACCCTCTGGCTCACAGTTTAATGATATCTTATGAAGGCTTAATGAAACCTATACTAGCCCTTTATAAGGTTTATATACTGTACATGCTTTAAAAAATACTATATAAAGGGTGGTGTGTGTGTGGTTGTGCAGTACTACTGTATGTGTGCAAACTTCGGAGCGACTGTGTAAACAGCACACCTTCTGACACATTGCCTAACAAAGTGTGCTGAATTTTTTAGGGTTGGTTTTCCTCTGTATTTTCTCTGCTATGTTCTGCCACCCTTTTCTCTGCTTCTGGTACCCACATCCTGCCCACAACACCCACTGCTGCCCTGTCGGCACAACAGGTTCTGGGGTTTAATCTGATGGAACCAGGGGTGGGGACATATATGCTTTTACCTGTTTCTACAAATACACACTTCTACGAGGCGAACATCGTGTCATGTCATGAGCACTGTGAAAAATACACACAATTATTTTGCATCTAGTTTAGTTTTTATGGAGGATGCACCTTGGTGCCAATTTGTTTCAGTATTTCACAAAAAGATTAACACCTGACTGCTTTCAGTAGGTGATCAGAGGTTTTGCCTTGATCAGAATCAGAATGAAAGGGCCCTCCTGTTTGACACATGTGTATTTCAGACCTCAAACATGCTACACACACAAAACCAACATACAACCAACCAAGCCATATGATATGCTAGTGCATAATATGTTTGTTTGTTTTCTGATCTGATGGTGTTAAATGATCTGCATTAAGGTTCTGCCTGGAGAGTGTGTTCTGGTGTACTCAATGCAATCCCAATGCTTCAGCAGACCTCAGACCAGAGAGAGTCAACCTGCGGCTGTTGTGACACACCTGAGATACAGACAAGAGTCACATTGAGACAACTACAGCAGTGGGACACAAGACAACTCTCCACATTGCTTTGTTGTTTCCTCTTAGCTGAAACCATGGATATGACTACGGCCAAGACCACCGCAAGCTTTCTCTCCACTGTCTCCAGCACCTCCATGACCCCCATTCTCACTGTTACAACGGACGCCAGGATGGAACAGGGGATGGTCACAGAGTCCAGGACAAAACTCATGACCACTAACATTACTATAACAACAACCAACGAGACAAGCTTCAATGCCACCAAGCTGCCAGAGTTGGAGCTCGAGGGCTCTGAGATTGGCATGGTGTTGGTGCCCTTTGGCATCATCACTGTAATTGGCCTGACATTGGTCGTGGTAAGAAAGCAATCGCTTCAGTCACTACCTAGTTTCCATGCCCACAAAATATGTCTGTTTGTCACAACAGTGTACACAGTATGAATGAGTTTATTTTCCTCCTCTTATCTAATTAACAATGATATGTGTGACTCCCTGTGCCCCACCATGTCTTCCACTCCCAGATGCTGTATATCAGGAAACGGAAGAGGTGAGGAATTTCCTTATTATATAAGAGTTGAAGTTATCAGCCAGATTTGTGAAAGGGAGGGCTACCTTCCATGCATATCCAAATAATTATAGCATTAAGAGAAACATGTCAGTAATCTTTGTCCTGGGAACCCAAAAGTTGAACGAGCTGATGTTAGCACAGAGGAGTCCCTGCCCATATTCTGAAAACCTACCTTAATCAAGTATTTGATTAAATCCCATGCCCCCCCCCCTAAAAAATAAAACAGAATAACACTCACACTTTTTTTTCCTACTAGCACTGACTTAGCTGATCACTATTTTATTGAGGATAAATTGACTTACTATGATTATGATATGTGGTTGTCTCACATAGCTATATATTTATTTAATTGAAATTTTGAAACAAACAAAGAATACTTAGTAACAAAAATAACATGGCAACTACTGTCCAATGATAATAACAATGAAATAAAAAAGTATAAGGCAACTACTGTCTTCTGTTTTGGAGTGACAGCCAATTTAGTAATTCATACATTGTGCAATTCTGAGTTTTATAATGGCATCCAATAATTCATCTGCAAAGATTGTTATAAATTACATCTAATGCACAAAGTAAGGTCTTGGTTTTGTTTTGATAGATGACGTCACCATGGTGTAGGATAGGATGCAGCAGTTGGGTTACTAAATGATTTTGAATGGATATAGTAAAACCATTCTTAGATCTGTATAGTAACCCAAGCTTATAGTTAGGACTTTTTTTAATGCACTAACTGTAAGACACTCTGGAAAAGAGCATCTTCTAAATGACCAACATTTCAAATGTTATGTGTTTCTAACAATTCATTAAAAGGTTTCAATACTACATAGATGCATTTGTCTAACTATTACTTTCCTCCTGCCCTGTGTTCACTGTTCAGACTGGAGAAGCTGAGGCACCAGCTGATGCCCATGTATAACTTTGATCCGGCAGAGGAACAGGATGACTTGGAACAGGAACTACTGGACCACAACCTCACAGGACCCAATAACAAGGTAGTATACGACACAGGTCTGAAGCAGTGCCCAGGCTACACTCCCCTCTTCAGTGATACTGATCCTCTACTGTAGATCTATGATGATACAAGTCTTGATGGTTACATAATGTTCAGACACGTCTTTAATAACCCGCAGTGATATATTACTCACTGATCTACAGTTACTGGATCTCATCTATATTTATCTACAATGGATTCATAAATCTATAGGTTCAGAGCATTATAATGTACTCCAACAGAGCTTTGTGACTACAGTGCTTACATTACCAGTAACCAGTTGCTATTTTATACTCATATTAATGGACTTTTTTCTTTTAAGTTTTGACAATAGGCCAAATGGTAAAGTCAAATGTGTGTCTGTTGCTCCATTTTCCCTTTCAAAAAACACTTACCATGTGGACCTTGCCGTGTTAATTATTCTCCATTTACATACAACAAGTTCAACGATTACAACAGAATACCACTGTACACACATGCACAACCTTTTCTACTACACTGGAGTGACACACACCGATACCCTCATATCCCATCTTCTCTCTGTGTGCTAAATACCATCAAGTTGTTGATTACTGCCTCATCACTCTCACCTCACTGCTCCTAAATGTCCCAAAATGACTGATTTCCTCATTTTCCCCTTGTGATTGACATGACTAGGCTATGAATGTGATTATAAAAATGTGTGTGGCAGTACTGGTTTCCTTTACAGACGTGTCTCTGACAAATACTACATAATTATCTCTTCCAAATTAACATACAGTAGATATCTTAAGTACTCAATTCACTTCTCCACCCATTGATTTGCTTCCCAAACGCTACATTACTAAAACAAATGTTATAAGCAATCACAGCAGTGGCAGATTCAATATTCATTGGTTACAAAATGAAAAATCTGTTCATATGACCACTTATGGCCATCGCATAACAAAGTTATGGTGGATGCTTCTAGTATTACCATGGCAACTATTGTGTCTCACAGTTTTACCCCCCCCCCCCCCAGACTCTCACGACCTCCCAGGGGACGACACAGAGGCCCAGTCGCCTGGTCTTCACAGACGTAGCCAACGGTCTCAATGCATAACTACACTCTTAAAGACATGAGGGGACTACTGGGGGGAGTGGGGAGGGGACTACTGGGGGGAGGACTACTGGGGGAGTGGGGAGGGGACTACTGGGGGTGTGGGGAGGGGACTACTGGGGGGAGTGGGGAGGGGACTAGCTATTCCGTCATTGAGATATGTTGCTCAGGAAAAACAGGAAAACTGGAATGAAGGCCATGGAAACATACTGATGTCTGGGGGATGTTGTTCAGGCTGGGCTATAAGGGAATTATGATGTTTAAGTTGTAATGTAGTCATAGTTTAACTGTGAGGATCTCCCATCATTGTCATTAGTCCATATCATCTACAGTGACTATGGTGGGATATATGGGGAAATTAGGTGAACTTTATTGAACTAAGGATTTTGTACTGGATGTTATTTGTTGCACAAATACTTAATGGGTTTTTGTTGGATCACTGTCTTTCTCTGTAGTTAAGTGATAGTGGTGGTAGAACTCCTACATCCATCTTCATTGAAAACTTTGTCTAGAATGTATTCATTTCCACATGTTCGTATTTTGCTGCTAAATGTAGACAACCACATTTGAGAAGAGACTCCTCTAAAATGGTTATGCAAAAATGTTATGCTTCCATAATGGTGGTGGACTAGAGACCTGGAACAACAAGGGAATGGACATTCTACACATTGAAGAACTAAAACACGACATCAGGAGATCTGGAGGACAATGCCTGGGGTACTGTAACCCACCTAGTGTACATTACTGTACCCCTGTCCACACATCCAAAATGTGTCTTTGAGCACTTCTGTCTCTATCGCCCCTTTGCCCTCAAAGTATTAGTATATTTCCTCTAAGTAATAAAGTATTAGTATGTTTCCTCTATAACAAGTAATAAAGCAGCAACATTGGTTTCTATACACTTAAAGATACAGTATTTTGACGACCACTTATTGTGCTGCTACTTTTTGATGAATACATGACAGACGAACATAGCTATGTGATACTTTTATTGGTAACAGACAGACCAAGCAGCACCTCTATACTCATGCAAAAACACACCATAAAGCGAGACAGATCAGGCAAACTAAGGCAAACTAAAAAACACAATTTTGAGTTGTGTATTCAAGTTCAAATGGATTACATTGAAAATAAATCTTCATGAAGTACATGATCAAGGAGACTGAAATGAACACATTTCCAAATGTTGCAAAAAAATATGAAAAGCTTAAAAACTGAAGATGTTACGAGATAACAGGACCCAACTACACTACTCAATATTTAAAAGCCCTTGTACATAAAAGCATTACAACAAGCACATGACAAACTCCTAAGATATGTGTACTTATATACACACACACACACTGAATATACTGTATCTATATCAGTAAGCTCATAGAGCAACACTGTCAATATCATATAGACCGTGGATATCCTGACGTTGCTGAGGTATGAAGTTAGGTTAGGAGGCACTTTTACTGACATCACAATGCAGTACTTCGGGTTTATTTACCTGTAGGATATGCTGTTATGAACCTAGTGAGATGAGTGGACAGCAGATATATGTTCTATAGGTCTCATAAGATCACATGGGACAAGCAAAGCTAAAATCAGTCAGCCACCCCTCTGGGACAGTGCTCAGTGCCAAAAGCAGACCTGTTTCAGACGTAGTCCACATGGCAAACAGTAATTCCAGCCAAAGACGTGAAGTAATAAGAACAAGATAGAGTTTAGGTTAGAAACTTGCAACTGACAGAAAAAGACTATGTGGACTTGTCCACCCTCTCCAGAAATACATTACAGGAAGAGCCCAAAAAACGAAATGTTAACTTTTATCTCACATGTCACTGACATCAATTCATCAAATGGTTGTTAATCTAACGTCTGCAGTGTGAATGTGAGAACATCAAATGGTTGTTAATCTAACGTCTGCAGTGTGAATGTGAGAACATCAAATGGTTGTTAATCTAACGTCTGCAGTGTGAATGTGAGAACATCAAATGGTTGTTAATCTAACGTCTGCAGTGTGAATGTGAGAACATGAAATGGTTGTTAATCTAACGTCTGCAGTGTGAATGTGAGAACATGAAATGGTTGTTAATCTAACGTCTGCAGTGTGAATGTGAGAACATCAAATGGTTGTTAATCTAACGTCTGCAGTGTGAATGTGAGAACATCAAATGGTTGTTAATCTAACGTCTGCAGTGTGAATGTGAGAACATGAAATGGTTGTTAATCTAACGTCTGCAGTGTGAATGTGAGAACATGAAATGGTTGTTAATCTAACGTCTGCAGTGTGAATGTGAGAACATCAAATGGTTGTTAATCTAACGTCTGCAGTGTGAATGTGAGAACATCAAATGGTTGTTAATCTAACGTCTGCAGTGTGAATGTGAGAACATCAAATGGTTGTTAATCTAACGTCTGCAGTGTGAATGTGAGAACATCAAATGGTTGTTAATCTAACGTCTGCAGTGTGAATGTGAGAACATCAAATGATGACGTAGCCTTTTACATAAGATACGAGGGGAACATGTAAGGGTTCACAGAGGTTGTGATAGAACAAATAAAACATAAGTAAAAACTACAGCAAACAGTAAAATATTGGGTCATTTTGAACCCAGGTACTGTAGATAGATCAATTCTCAAGACAGGCATTTCATCAGAGCCACTAAAGGCTTCTGCTGGGATTCACTTAAAGAGTCTGTCAGCATGGAAGTGGGAGGGAGAGTGTGAGGCTAGTGGGTACAGTACGTATGGGAGTATCCTGAGTAGGTATGTGTGTGTGTTCGTTTTTTTGGTATGGGGAGAGGCTATAAGAGTTCTCTGATTTCCGTGACTGAGGTAGACTGAAAGGTAAAGGGACTGAGGTGTGTTGAGGTCTGAATGAGGTTTGTGTGTCAAGTCATATTGTGAATGTCAAAAAACAAATCAGAAATACACAATAAAATAGAATACTATCATAACTGAGTAGAATGATATGTTCCTGAATAGCTAAATGCATAGCTACATTAAGGCAAAATACCTGAGGTTTTAATGAGTGTATTGAGAAGATAAAGGTAAATACAAAACCTGAGTGTGGTCCGATGTCATGTCAATTGGACACTGTTGAGTTTAGACTTATATCTGCTCATGTTAATGGTAATGTAAAATGTATTCCCATTCAAATATATATCCAACAAAATATCCCTGTGTTTCTTCACAATCAGGACAGACATAACGTAAATTGGGTCATGCCTCTTGTCCCAGTAGCCGCTGTTTGAAATGCATCCTTTTCTTTTGAAAACCCTTCCCCACCATCATCACCACCACCACATACACACGTACGTGCTCACACACACACACACACACACACACACACACACACACACACACACACACACACACACACACACACACACACACACACACACACACACACACACACACACACACACACACACACACACACACACACACACACACCAACCTTGTTCATGAGAAAGGGTTTGGGCAGTCAAACTGAATTGTTGCACGGATTGACCAAATCCTTAGTAATCAATCCCACTGACCAAAGCTATGTCCATCATTGACCCAGCCTCAGGGCTGGATAGACTCCAGGCACAATAACCCAAACAGGCCTACTGTTCTACAAAGCAGGGCTATTATCTGTTGTTTTAGATCCTCATGACAGTGGAGGTTGGATTATACACTCTTAGAAAAAAAGGTGCTATCTAGAACCTAAAAGGGTTCTTTGGCTGTCCCCATAGAACCCTTATTGTTTGCATGAAGAACCCACAGAAGGTTCTACATGGAATTTAAAAATGTTCTACCTTGAACCAAAAAGTGTTCTACCCGGAACCCAAAGGGTTCTCCTATGGGGACAGACAAAGAACCCTTTTGGAACCCTTTTTTCTAAGAGTATACACCTCTGTCTCTGCCCAAACCTTGAGGTAGTACTGTGGCACATTGTCTATTCCCCCTCTGCTTCTTCCTGGGCTGGAGGGTGAGATGGCGAAGCCTCAGTGGGTAAAGACTGTGACTGTGTTACAGTTACTTCAGTTACTTCTGAAGGACCCTGTGAAAAGACACAAAAATACAGACATTAGTATGTACATGTATGTGTGAGAGTGAGTGCTTGCGTGCGCATGTGTTTGTGTAATGAGTAATGATATACTTGTATGAGTGGGTAAACGAGTGATTCTTTACATGTGGGGAAATAGGTCTGTACGCGAGACCAAGAAATGCTAGGGAGAAGATGGTTATGTCAGGAAACCAAGAAGAAAGGGGAAGAGAGCGGTTATATCAGGTTTTCCCGCTCAGCATTGACTCATTCGCATGTCTGTGTCTGAAAAAGGGAGTCTGTCTATGGTTTCAGTTCTTAATGTGTTTTAACTTCTTTGAAACTTGGTTCTGCAGTGAAGATTGTGATAAGATGGATGAGGAAGCTGAATGACATTGGCCTCTTTTTGTGCCAGTGTTGGTGTAATCCGTTGATTCTCTGAAAGAAGGTGCTCTTTGAACGGACGTTCATATTCATCCTCCATGAAAGTAGTGCTCAAGTACAATAGGTAAGAGGATAATTTGAAGAATAAAAACATAATATGACCTATTATGGTGTACTCCTTACCTGCTGTCCTTGGACGACTTCTTGAACTACTCTCTGAGGCTTTGGAGAAGAATAAAAGTGAGAGAAAAAGAAGAGAGAAAAGTTGTTCAATCAATCAGTCAAACTCTCCATTGCACAATGCAGGCCAGCAGTCGACAACTTCAATCTTCAAGGGCTGCAATGTTTTACTTTTAATCAGTGAATGATTTAGACCAGGACTATTCAACTCTGACCCTACAAGGTCCGGAGCCTGATGGTTTTCTGTTCTAAATGATAATTCATTGCATCCACCCGGTGCCCAAGGTCTAAATCAGTCCTTGTTTTAAGGGGAACAACGAAAAGCAATGGGTCTGGCTTCGAGGTCCAGAGTTGAGTTTGAGGGATTTGGACCAACGATGGGCAACTCAGTCGGGATCTCAAATTACTGTCGAGAGTTTGAATAGCAGAATACACAAGGTGCAATTTCAAAATGTGGTTGTGCATCAGCAGTTTTTATCTTGTTATGTTAGTCACTGACAGTCACTCAATTAGCCCATGTCAGCAAAAAAAAATGTTAATTGGTGAGTCAGCCTAAACTTACCGACCAGGGGGTCCCCATTGATTTTGTTAGTCACTCTCACTCAGATATCATATCCTCCCCACGAGGGGAATTTCACTTGGGGCCACCAAAAGTCTAGGACTGGTTCTGACTGCATGTGTTGGTATGGTTGAGGGTAAGCAGACCCGCGAGCCATTGCGGCCCCTCATGATTAGTTCAGATTTTTTTGTGGCCCCCACCCCCATCAAAGTTACCATCCCTGATTCAGACCTAGGACACCAGGTTAGGGAATGCTCTTGTCAATCACTGACACGAATCAGGAAAAACAGAGGGCACTACTGCCCTTAAATCATAAAAGTCTAAGCTGTTGGAAGGCTACTATTACAAGATGGTCATACCATGGATCATTTAGCAATTTGATTTGGAATTTTAGGACCCCTTTAGGTATACATTTTTGTTGTTGTTGAAATTGCTCCGCAGCCCATATAAACCCATTTTTATTTTTAATTAACTAGGCTAGTCAGTTAAGAACAAATTCTTATTTACAATGACAGCATAGGAACAGTAGGTTAACTGCCTTGTTCGGGGGCAGAACGACAGATCTTTACCTTGTCAGCTCGGGGTTCGATCTAGCAACCTTTCGGTTACTGGCCCAACGCTCTAACCACTAGGCTATCTGCCACCCCCTAAACGACAAAACAGACAGTACAAAAATAAATCATAAGGAACAAGGTTTTGAAGTGTCTGTCCTATATCTAGGAGATATAAGAAAGCTCAGGAAATATATATTTAAATTTTAGACACACGATTAACCCCTTTTTTGGAGGGCACAAAACTGCTTTCATACTTTCATTCATTTTGATAATGGTACCTGGTTACCATCAGAGTCCAGTGACACTTATTGGGGTTGTAGAGCAAAACGGAGAACAACATCGTGTTTGTGAGTCTCCTCTTTACATAGTGGGGTCATATTAGTTTGTAACCCAAACGGTTTGGACGTTACAGACAGAGGTTGGCATATCGACTCCATCGACTTCAGATGACTCCTGTGAGGCTTCTGGGGGTTGTGGAGCAAAATGGAGAAACCGTTCGGACACGACATAAGTTTTTTGTGAGAAGACCAATTTTCAGAATGTCTCCTGGTCTGACAAACAGAGCTTTAGCTCTGCCACTTTTCACAACAGATGCGGAAGGCCGACATAGGCGGTTGCGTTTGATTGAGATGCAGCCCATGCAAATATATATATATCTAGCTTAAACAGACTCTTATGGATATTTTAAGGCAGCACTTACCAAACTTGGTACTAGGGAGCCCAAAGGGTGTTTATTTTGTTTTTTTCGAGCACTACACAGCTGATTCAAATAATCAACTAATCATCAAGCTTTGATAATTTGAATCAGCTGTGTGGAAGAAAAAAAGTGCACCCCTTGGGGACCCCAGGACCGATTTTGTGAAACACTGCCTTAAGGACTGAAGTTGTGCATTCCTAGGATACAAAGAGAGATAGGAGTCTAGGGGCGTACATTTGAGGCGCATATCAGTAGGCCTCATTACATGTGTGTGCTTGAGTGAGTGTGTATGTTAGCCTCATACCCATTTCCTCGGCCGGCCCCTTGGTCTTCTCTCCCCGACAGGCTCTACTTCCTGACACAGAAAGGATGGAGGATAAAGCAGAGATGATTGTATTTTTTATTATATACACAAAATGTCTACTCACAACCCTATTCCTACAGTTGATATTTTCTGTTCAGCTCCTCTGCCTAGTTGGATTCTTTGTTTTTATTGCATATTTCATGTTAACGATATCCATGAATATGAGAAGATGATCTTACCTTGGGTGTGGCATGAGGGCCTTTGTTCTTGCTTCCTCTGGGTCGTCCTCTCGGCCTCTTTGGAGTTGGGGGGCCAGTGGGCTCCTGGGGAGAGATGAAGCAAAATCAGGAACTGCTATGGTTATCACTCTGACTCTATCCATAGCCAAAGCAGCTGTGACCCACTCTATTCAATAACATTGTATAGAAAAACCTATGCCAGACTACAGTTGTTAAAATGTGCATTTGGGTTGCTGCTTATGACAGGGTGATATATTTCAGTTATTGTGTCATATACAGATTTAGGATCTTAATTTGATCACCCTGTTACAGGAGAATGTTCCTACAATGCAGGACATTTTTTTGTGTATTTGATTTTTAAAAAGGCTTCTGATGTTTGTAATTTCCACTTAGAAATTTCAGACTTCATTTTCCCTTACGAAAAATGCATCAACCCATATAAAATGTTTCATTAATTATAATCCACATAATTAATTCACATTTCCTGTTGCTGCAGGATTATTTTCCTGCTCATCAAACTAGCTCAAATTAAGATGCTACACCTGCAGGGTCCTGTACAGTGTATGAAGTATGTATGTGGAAGGTTCTGTGGTGGTCCAACCTCCTGTTGTTTCCGTGGGCGACCCCGGCCCCTGCGTGGAGGTGTAGAGTTAGGTGATTGGGCCACGCCTGGCTGTGGTGACGGCTCCTTGGTCCCGCTGTTGCTCATCCCTGTGTCTGTCCACCAGCGCAGTAAGATGGGGGTGTGGGCATGGATGCCCAGAGCTCTGGCCTCGGGGCAGAGGGTTAGGGAGGGGCAGACTTAAACGGCAGGGGGTAGGACACCTGGGAAGTAGAAGGGGGGCTCAGGTTAGCTAGTCAGTGTTGGGCCATCTCTTACTAGTAGGCCTATTGTAAAGACATATATAGTTTATACTATCGTGCATAATCTTTGTATTGTTCCAATGTAACTGGGGGCTGGACAAGTTGATACAAATACACTTTCCTCCTCTCACTCTGAACCTCATAAAATCATTATGAAAGGCCACACTGCTTTCGTCTTGCAGTCAGTCACAGAGCAAGAGTGAGAGCTGCTTTATAAAAGCCTTTGCACCAGCCATTGCAGGTTCATCTGAACACAGACAGGGGTTTGGCATATGTAGGGAAACATTATCTCAGTCTGCAGTAACTATAAGTAGCAGAGATATTCACAACTCAGTATCCCATTCAACATTTAGATCTAATCCATTCAGTCTGTACCAGTTATTATTGGTTATCTACTGTATGTCTGTGAGGCTGTATATAGAGGCTATATGCCTGCTTGTTGACATATCTGTTACATTATGTGAGTATACAGTGCTTTCAACATGGGCTTCTCAGTTACTTTGTACATGAGTTCATATTTGCCTTTAATCTAATATCACCTTCCAAATTGAATACTGTATCACCTTCCAAATCAAATATCACCTTCCAAATCAAATACCACCTTCCAAATCAAATATCACCTTCCAAATCAAATACCACCTTCCAAATCAAATATTGTCTGCACTTTGCATACAGATATTGGAGGCTAAAATCCAGTACTAAATATTTTGCTGCTACACAGGTTACTTTTGTTTATTTCACTAATAACTAAAAACTAGAGGGATTAAAGGACACTTAATTGATTTGAATGATGTATTCTGCGTTTCATTCCTTCATTAATTCATGAATTGTGTTGTTAATTTTGACTGATTATAGAAAGGTGTAGAACATAATCAGAATTCCAAGATCAAGCTCATGCACAGACCAATCAAAAAGGAGATACATCTTGTTGCATTGATATACACTGTAGCTTTTCTTTACCAACCAATGCATTTAAGTAGGAAGTTGAGAGTTGAATTTGTCTGTCTGCAGGAGTAGCCTACAATGTTTTTAAACACAGGTGAAGTCTATGAACAGATACTTTTGCATAGCAGGAGACGATTCGTTTAACTATGTTGCTGGCAGTGAACTAGGAGGACTGAATGTACTTTTTCCATATGGGCGGCAACTGCAACCATAAAAACACATTCTGTGCATTCTTTTAAAACTACCAAAAATGTGTGTCAGGCAGCCTACATTCAAACTGTCACGTCTCTTATGTTATACTTTTAAACTTTAGGTCTACTTGACTTAAAAGGCGCCACTTACCAACATAAAATATAGGTTAGAGCAGTGGTATGGTCTCCAATGGAGCAGGACTAACATTGGGCTATAAGAACGATACAGTAGATCACACAAGAGAAAAGTAAACTATTTGTGCATTTTTATCTTTATAGCATAGTCTATATAGTAGACCTACACTGCATCGTCAATACATGTTTAATCGGGACATTCAAATAATTTTACATAATTATTACATAACCTGTATGAGTTTATTTTAATTTACAGCCGGCGCGAAAGCCATGTGTTTACAGCAGAAGATGCAGGGAGAGAGCAAATCATATCGAATCGAAGGACTGCAGTTTGTCTGCGGGTAACCGTTGTACTTAATCTGAATGATCTGAATACACGATTGAGTAGTAACATATTAATCAAATTGAAGAGAAAAATATCAACAATGTTATTGTAGAAAAATAAACGATAGCCTGTAGGCAGGCCTATAGGAAGGGTAAAATGCTTCACCTACCTTGCTCCCACCAGCTGGTTTTATTGTTAAACTAGACTACCTATTAAAAACACCGATGGAATTGTAGGAAAGTTTACTATTCAGTCTATATTTTAGTCTTACGATTTCTTAATCTTACAGACAGTTCCTTGAATAAAGTTTATCTTTGAATTAACTAACAATATGTATCTTTCTTTCTCTCGCCCCCTCCCTCCTTTCCTCTATCTCACTCAGTCTGTGTGTGATCTTACGTTTGTCTGTCGTAGTCACGAATACCCCAGTTGAAGTATGATGGGGGTTGGAGCTGGATCATATAGGAACATTGCATACTTTCTCTACCATAGAGGAGGGGTGAAACAGTCGAAGACGCCCCTTGCTCATTGGACCACCCACTTGTGAGTGATGGGCATCATACAGATGTAGGATCTTAATTTGATCACACTGTTGCAGGAGAACTTTCCTGAAATTCAGGACATTTTCAACTTGAACTTTCTTGCAATGCATTACATTTTAAACTTGTACTGTGTTAACAAGTCTTCTGAAGTTTGTAATTTCCACTTTGAAATTTCAGACTTGATTTTCCCTTATGAAAAATGTATCAACCCCTACAAAAATGTCCAATAATTATAATCCACGTAATTATTCACATTTCCTGTTGCTGCAGGATTATTTTCCTGCTGTATCAACCTGGCTCAAATTAAGATCTTACATCTGTAGGCTACACTACACTCAGAGGGTTCTACCTGGAGCCAAAAAGGGTTCTTCAAAGGGTTATCCTATGGGGACAGCCGAAGAACCCCTTTGGAACTCTGTTTTCAAAAAGTGTAGCTGTAGATACTGCAGCTCATACAGTTACAGTACCATGAAAATAGGTCATACACTACGTAAACAATTGCTTAACCTGCGTTATTCTGTGTGTGGAATGGACTTCAAAACAAGAATTTGAGCTAATATGTTAAAGTTTGTTTACTCAACAAACTGCTGAACTGAACTAAATGCAGTGCTTAATTTGAGCCGGATCTTGCCGGAACAGGATCCGGCCCTCCGTTTTGGACTGTTTTGTCACAGAACCTATTTGACCAGATCCGGTACCTCTCCTGGCATGAAAAATAATGTTAACTTTTTGCATTGTAAAAACTAGAATAAAAGTGATCAAAGTTAATTCGATGTACCTCTTAATTCTCCTGTCCCCACAAAAAAACAATGTGAAAAATGTGATTTTCATCCCGGGAAGGCCAATCATTTTGCCACAGAGGATCAATAGCTTGCCTAGCTGTGGATTGTAGCCCAATAACAAGGAATGACATGCGTTTATAAAAGGCCAACATTTTTCCAGATCCTAGGCTACTAAAAATGTACCCCATGTGTGCAACTTCTGTACGTGCCTTCACTCTACTGCTCTATGCCACTACGCAAATGCAATGAAATGCATGCAATGCTTTATTATAAAGGTAACTTTTTTCCTCATGTGTTTCGGTACCTCAGAACTGCACAAGTCACCCCCCTCCCGCGCTCACTTTTTGTTCCAGCGCCTCCCGATTAAAAAATTAAGCACCTCCCGATTCAAAAATAAAGTTCATTTTTTGCTCAAAACCACAGCCATCATTATTATATTGCCCAGCATGCTCTATTGCAGGTTGATTTTCAGAATTGTTTCTTTCAATACCTGTGTTTTTGCATGCACATTGATTGGTTGATTCATCTCATGCTACACAAACAACATACATTTTTCTAAACTAATCCAATGTGTTAGTAGTTGGACTTATTGCACCCAGTTCTGAGATGGCTATTCCAGTTTATATGATTTCGGTAGTCTTAATAATCAATCTTCCCTACTCCAGAAGTCTTTCTGAATGCAGGATGGAGACGATTAAAAGTTCCAATTGTTGGATATCCTCACTCTAGCTGTTCTCCAATAGGAACTACACATCACTTTGCAAGCCAGCATAATGTGACTTGCAGGCTTAATGTGGCCTGTAAACCAGGAGTTTCAAACTGCTGCGTAGGGTGTAACTAAGCCCTCAAAGAAAGGCCTTATGTATCTATTATGTAATGCACTGTCATAAAGAGTTTAATTTAAAAAACAACATATTCACTTAGACACACAATTGGTGAAAGCTACAAGACTGAAAACCATTGACTACAACATATGTGTCTGTCGCTAACAAATACAGTCATGGGTGGTAACTACAAATCACTCGATAGGCACACTGGGAAATATGCAAATAGGTCAAATAAATTCTCAAGTTGAATTATATGTTCACTCAACTCCTAAAATCTAATGTTGAGTGAACATACAATTCAACTGGAGAATGTATTTTGGTTCAGCTACAGTATATGCCCAAATATTGAGCAAACTCACACTCCTATTGCAGCTGGTTGCCATACAATTCTACGGTGAATCAACATCTTGGTTTTTACAGTGTAGAATAAAAAATAAAAAACATTTAAATTGAAAACACTCATACGCATAATGAAAATGCTTTATAGGCTAGATGTATAAAGTTATGAGTTAGAGAATAACAAAGAATTACTGAGAATAACAATGAATTACTGAGAATAACAATGAATTACTGAGAATAACAATGAATTACTCAAACAGTTATGAAGAGAAAACTAATTTACAGAAAAGAAAACCCCATATGACCAAAAAAGACATGTTAGCCAAATGAGTCAGCTTGCTCAAAACAAGGTGATATATTCATATTGATAAGATCAATTGAAATGACAAGTTCTCTGCAGCATGGAATAAAATGCTTTAATCTAAAATGTAGTCAGCAGAGGGCACGACTGGAGATGTTTAGAGTTACTATAAGTCATAAGTATTTGATTAGTCATTAAACATAATTTCACAAAAGTGAGCAGCATGAACTGCCAAACCGCCACTGAAACGGACCGAAGCCAGTAAAATCAGCACTCATTTGCTAAAGAGTTAGTTCACTGCCCCTCTGCAGGCTGGTGTTTGAGATTCCGCTGGACTCTGATCTTGAGGTGTATTTAATCTGAATTCCGGGGGCTCATCAGTTATAAAACTCCTATAGAACCAGAAAGAATGTGCAAAACATACTGTTCTGCATGAGGCACAAAGGCATGTCTTTAGAGGTGGGGGCAGGCATAAAACAACAGGCAGATGAGGGATTTCTTTAGAGGCTGGAGGGCCAAGAAGTTATTTTGGAGCTCTATTGGATACTGGAGGGGTGGGGGGGTGGGGTATAAGTCAGCAGTTTTAGTGAAGGGTGTAGGAACGCTTTTGAGAAGCATGAGGTTAAGGAGGCATGTCCTTCACAAGCACATCCTGAGGTCAAGGTTCAATATGTAATGTAATCACCACAAGATGATGGTTATTTTGTTCAGATCAAAATGCCTAATATTGTTTTTGACACGTAGACAGAAGACAAGGGAAAACATAGTTATTTTATCTTATATTTTTGTCATAAGATTGTAGAATAACACACATTATACACTGAGCGTACAAACAATTAAGAACACCTGCTCTTTCCATGACATAGACTAACCAGGTGAATCCAAGTGAAAGCTATGATCCCTTATTAATGTCACTTGTTAAATCCACTTCAACCAGTGTAGACGAAGGGGAGGACACAGGCTAAAGAAGGATTTTTAAGCCTTGAGACAATTGAAACATGGATTGTGTTTATGTACCATTCAGTGGAGGAATGGGCAAGACAAAATATTTATGTGCCTTTGAATAGGGTATGGTAGTAGGTACCATGTGCATCGGTTTGTGTTTTTCACAGTCAACAGTTTCTTGTGTGTATCAAGAACGGTCCACCACCCAAAGGACATCCAGCCAACTTGACATAACTGTGGGAAGTACTGGAGTCAACATGGGCCAGCATTCAACAAGCATCCCTGTCGAATGCTTTCGACACCTTGTAGAATCCATGTCCCGAAGGATTGAGACTGTTCTGAGGGAAAATCAATACTGTTCCTAATATTTGATATACTCAGTGTATATTAACTAATTGTATGTAGATGGTCACGGATTACAATTAGGTGGTCATGGATTGTGAGCTATGGGTGGGGGGGTGAGGGTGGATAAATATATTGCAGTCCAGTAGAACATAGAGCCAGTCACTGCTTGGTGACATAATGTATTCATGACTAAGCCATCTCCATGACCTTCTTAATCCAGTCCACATAGACAGAGACACGGATGAAGATGTTAGGCTGGCCTGGGTGTCCACAGCGCCTCATGGGGATGATCACTCCCTCAAGCACCCAGCAGTCACTGTTCTGACAGGCCAGAGGGCCCCCATAGTCTCTCTGGGGGTCACATTGAAAGAACACATCACTGTTAGATCATTGTCACACAGCAGAACTTTCCTACAATGTGGGACATTTAAAATGTGTAGTGTATTTGAGGTTTAAAAAGGCTTCTGAAGTTTGTAATTTCAGACTTGATTTTTCCTTACAAAAAATGTATCAACCCCTACAAACATTTCCATTAAATATAATCCACATAATTATTCACATTGCTGCAGGATTATTTTCCTTCAGTAGCAAACTGGCTCAAATTTTGATCATACATCTGTACATGTTTGTATGTACTGTATGTCACATAAGATAATTAATATCCTAAAATAAAGTTATCATTTTTGCTCACCATCAATCTCAGTCTCTCTCATACAAACAAACTATTGCTCATAGACAGATCCTACAACTCACAAACACACCGAACCTACCTCACAGGCACCCACCCCACCCTGGAAGGAGTTGGTGCACATCTCGTTTTCCCGAACACGACCCCGAAAGTAGTTGTTACAATCCTTGTTGCTTAGAACTGGTATTTGAGCCACATTGAGCACAGAGTCATCTGTAGAAGTGCCTAAGAAAGTGAGAGAGAAAGGGAAAGGGGGGGGTAAAGGAGGATGAGATAGAGAGAACGAGACAACGAGGAAGAGGAGGGCATATGCTGAGTGGTACTGGAAATAACAACACTATCTGTTGGTCCAGGATCTGAAACACTTTCTCATTTACATGCTACATTAGTAAAGCAGATACTTCATAACTTCAAGGGCAGAAAACATTTCATAAATTTGGTTCCTATGTTTTTCCTGACCATGTAATCTGACCTGGGTCAACTCAGGGCCCTGGTCATATGCTCACTTCAAGGGAAGCAACACTGAACCATGCATGAGAGCATCACCATAGCCAATGTGAGTAAGACCTTTAAACAGGTTAATGTTCACAAGGGCGCGGGGCCAGACGGATTACCAGGACGCATACTCAGAGCATACACTGACCAGCTGGCAAGTGTCTTCATTGACATTTTTAACCTCTCCCTGACCCAGTCTATAATACTTACATGTTTCAAGCAGACCACCATAGTTCCTGTGTCCAAGAACGCCAAGGTAACCTACCTAAATGACTATTGCCCCATGGGACACATCTGTTGCCATGAAATACTTTGAAAAGCTGGCTCACATCAACGCCATCATCCTAGACACCCTGGACCCACTCCAATTTGCATAATGCCCCAATAGATCCACAGATGATGGGTAGTGTGGGTAATGGTGGAGAGCAGGTGTGGGTAATGATGGAGAGCAGGTGTGGGAAGGTGTGGGTAATGATGGAGAAAAGGTGTGGGTAATGATGGAGAGCAGGTGTGGGTAATGATGGGGAAAAGGTGCGGGTAATGATGAAGAGCAGGTGTGGGTAATGATGGAGAGCAGGTGTGGGTAATGATGGGGAAAATGTGTGGGTAATGATGGGAAGCAGGTGTGGGTAATGATGGGGAAAAGGTGTGGGTAATGATGGGGAGCAGGTGTGGGTAATGATGGAGAGCAGGTGTGGGTAATGATGGATAGCAGGTGTGGGTAATGATGGAGAGCAGGTGTGGGTAATGATGGAGAGCAGGTGTGGGTAATGATGGAGAGCAGGTGTGGGTAATGATGTAAAGAGCAGGTGTGGGTAATGATGGAGAGCAGGTGTGGGTAATGATGGAGAGCAGATGTGGGTAATGATGGAGAGCAGGTGTGGGTAATGATGGGGAAATGTGTGGGTGATGGAGAGCAGGTGTGGGTAATGATGGAGAGCAGGTGTGGGTAATGATGGGGAAAATGTGTGGGTAATGATGGGGAGCAGGTGTGGGTAATGATGGGGAAAAGGTGTGGGTAATGATGGGGAGCAGGTGTGGGTAATGATGGAGAGCAGGTGTGGGTAATGATGGATAGCAGGTGTGGGTAATGATGGAGAGCAGGTGTGGGTAATGATGGAGAGCAGGTGTGGGTAATGATGGAGAGCAGGTGTGGGTAATGATGTAAAGAGCAGGTGTGGGTAATGATGGAGAGCAGGTGTGGGTAATGATGGAGAGCAGATGTGGGTAATGATGGAGAGCAGGTGTGGGTAATGATGGGGAAATGTGTGGGTGATGGAGAGCAGGTGTGGGTAATGTTGGAGAGCAGGTGTAGGTAATGATGGGGAGAATGTGTGGGTAATGATGGAGAGCAGGTGTGAGTAATGATGGAGAGCAGGTGTGGGTAATGATGGAGAGCAGGTGTGGGTAATGATGGGGAGCAGGTGTGGGTAATGATGGGGAGCAGGTGTGGGTAATGATGGAGAGCAGGTGTGGGTAATGATGGAGAGCAGGTGTGGGTAATGATGGGGAGCAGGTGTGGGTAATGATGGGGAGCAGGTGTGGGTAATGATGGGGAGCAGGTGTGGGTAATGATGGAGAGCAGGTGTGGGTAATTATGGAGAGCAGGTGTGGGTAATGATGGGGAAAATGTGTGGGTAATGATGGGGAAAATGTGTGGGTAATGTTGGAGAGCAGGTGTGGGTAATGTTGGAGGGCAGGTGTGGGTAATGTTGAGGAGCAGGTGTGCGTAATGTTGGAGAGCAGGTGTGGGTAATGTTGGAGAGCAGGTGTGGGTAATGTTGGAGAGCAGGTGTGGGTAATGTTGAGGAGCAGGTGTGGGTAATGTTGGAGAGCAGGTGTGGGTAATGTTGGAGAGCAGGTGTGGGTAATGTCGGAGAGCAGGTGTGGGTAATGTTGGAGAGCAGGTGTGGGTAATGTCTGAGAGCAGGTGTGGGTAATGTTGGAGAGCAGGTGTGGGTAATGTTGAGGAGCAGGTGTGGGTAATGTTGGAGAGCAGGTGTGGGTAATGTTGGAGAGCAGTTGTGGGTAATGTTGGAGAGCAGGTGTGGGTAATGTTGGAGATCAGGTGTGGGTAATGAAGATTATTAACCACTGGCCCTGGCAGACCGGAGGTAGGCGTGACAGTTAGTGTTTCCCCTATGACGTTTCTTTTCAGGGCTAGATTTGAGTTAAATGTTACCACCAACCAGCAATTAATCAGAAACACCTGCAAAGTTCTTCCTATTCGTGAATGACCCAAACAGCTTTTCGCCTCCACTTTTTTTACCAGACTACTTAAGTCGAATGTATGCACACATGACTGTAAGTCGCTTTGGATAAAAGCGTCTGCTAAATGGCATATATACTTACACAATCTATTGGATAATTTGTCAATTTTCACATATTTTTTTGCTAGTCTGTATATTTATATATGAAATATCAGATATGTAATCATATAGTAACCAAAAAAGTGTTAAACAAATCTAAATATATTTTAGATTTTAGAAGCTTCAAAGTAGCCACCCAAAGTAGCCTTGATGATAGATTTGTTAAAAAAGTTTGAAATATCCAATAAATGTCGTTCCACTTCATGATTGTGTCCCACTTGTTGTTGATTCTTCACAAAAATATACAGTTTTATATCTTTATGTTTGAAGCCTGAAATGTGGCAAAAGGTCGCAAAGTTCAAGGGGGCCGAATACTTTTGAATACGGTGTAATATATATTTTTTTTAAACAACAACAACAGATAACTTTAGCTTGCTAGATAAGGTTAGCAAGTTGGCTAGCTAAGGTTAGCATGTTGGCTAGCTAAGGTTAGCATGTTGGCTAGCTAAGGTTAGCATGTTGGCTAGCTAAGGTTAGCATGTTGGCTAGCTAAGGTTAGCAAGTTGGCTAGCTAGGGTTAGCAAGTTGGCTAGCTAGGGTTAGCAAGTTGGCTAGCTAAGGTTAGCAAGTTGGCTAGCTAAGGTTAGTAAGTTGGCTAGCTAAGGTTAGCATGCCTGATAGCTACACTGACGCCATATGGAAATCCCCACAACATTCCTTCCCACCCCCAATCCGTGAATACTGTATGTATAAGTAACCTGTGTCATTCAGGAATTATACCGAAATAGGAGCGGCACTGCCCTCTGGTGGGTGCCTTTAAAGATTCATATTGAGGAATGTGAGTAAATAATATTGAAGCATTACAATTATGAGCATAGCTCTACTTTACCTTGAGTTTCGCCCCAGCCTGCGATCTCACAGAGGGTTCCTTCTGGAACTATGTAGCGTTCAGGGGGCAGGCATATCTGAGACACACGCTCGTTAAACTGGGCATGGCTAAGGAAGAGGAGGAGGAGAGAGAGCATCAGACTGAGCTGAATGTGGATTTAAATGGATTTTCTATTAAATCATATTGGGTGGTCTAGTTGGAAAAGTGGTATGATAATATTGCTTGGGTACTGTACGTGTACGATATACTGTACGTGTACGATATACTGTATGTGTGTACCGTATGTGGTTAGTGTGTGTGTGTGTATGTGCGTCGCTGCATGCATGTGTTTGTACGCACTATTCCAGTTGTAGCATGACCAGCTGGGACTCAGAGGGTCCACAGATGATCTTGGTGAGAGGGATAGTCTGTCGGTCTGGCTCTCCTACTATGGGATTACGAAACAATGTCCCCATCATGGCCGAGTACCCCGGAAGGTCGACATAGCTGCACATAGAGGAACATACACTGACCAACGATCCTCATCACATTCAAGAGATTTATACCATTTGAGGTTATTTTAGGCTTGTTGTTTTAGAGTCTAGATCTGGTTCTTTTAAAATGTATTGGATTTTACACTTTTTACTTTATTTTACTGTGTTTTAAGAAACAACAATAACATGTAAATTCATTAGAAATCATAAAGCATACCAAGAGGAGAAACACTGCTTAGTACTGATCACCCATTTGGAGCTAACCAGGGAGCCTCCACAGAAATGGTTTCCTTTCCTGCACACAATGAGAGAGAGAGGTCATGAATACTGGGCTCTAATGTGGAGAGAGAGAGGGATTATGAAGACTACGCTCTAACAAGGGGAACGAGAGAGAGAGAGACAGAGAGTGTGTGAGAGAGAGAGAGAGAGAGAGAGAGAGAGAGAGAGAGAGAGAGAGAGAGAGAGAGAGAGAGAGAGAGAGAGAGAGAGAGAGAGAGAGAGAGAGAGAGAGAGAGAGAGAGAGAGAGAGAGAGACAGACAGACAGACAGACAGACAGACAGACAGACAGACAGACAGACAGACAGACAGACAGACAGACAGACAGACAGACAGACAGAAAGAGAGAGATTATGAAGACTAGGCTCTAACAAGGGGAAGGAGAGAGAGAGAAAGAGAGAGATGAAGACTAGGCTCTAACAAGGGGAAGGAGAGAGAGATGAAGACTAGGCTCTAACAAGGTGAAGGAGAGAGAGAGAGATGAAGACTAGGCTCTAACAAGGGGAAGGAGAGAGAGAGAGATGAAGACTAGGCTCTAAAAAGGGGAAGGAGAGAGAGAGAGAGATGAAGACTAGGCTCTAACAAGGGGAAGGAGAGAGAGAGAGAGAGAGAGAGAGAGAGAGAGAGAGAGAGAGAGAGAGAGAGAGAGAGAGAGAGAGAAAGAGGTTATGAAGACTGGGCTCTAACAGGGGGAGAGAGAGGTTATGAAGACTGGGCTCTAACAGGGGGAGAGAGAGGTTATGAAGACTAGGCTCTAACAGGGGGAGAGAGAGGTTATGAAGACTGGGCTCTAACAGGGGAAGAGAGAGGTTATGAAGACTGGGCTCTAACAGGGGGAGAGAGAGGTTATGAAGACTGGGCTCTAACAGGGGGAGAGAGAGGTTATGAAGATTGGGCTCTAACAGGGGAGAGAGGTTATGAGGACTGGGCTCTAACAGGGGGAGAGAGAGGTTATGAAGAATGGGGTCTAACAGGGGGAGAGAGGTTATGAGGACTGGGGTCTAACAGGGGGAGAGAGGTTATGAGGACTGGGCTCTAACAGGGGGAGAGAGAGGTTATGAAGACTGGGCTCTAACAGGGGGAGAGAGGTTATGAAGACTGAGCTCTTACAGGGGGGGACAGAGAGGTTATGAAGACTGCTGTCTCAGACTGACCTGTCTCTGAGACTGACGGTCCAGGGAGAGTTTCCAGGAAGCCCACCAACAATACGCAGTATTGGGCTCTTGGCCAAACGATCCTCTCTCTTTCCACACTCATTAAACTCCACAATCTCTGTGTGTGCGTGCACACACACACACACACACACACACACACACACACACACACACACACACACACACACACACACACACACACACACACACACACACACACACACACACACACACACACACACACACACACACACACACACACACACACGTTGATGAGTAAAGTTGTTTACACAGGTCCACTTCCAGAAAATACTGATTTTTCATTGTAGTTACATATTACATATCCCTTTAAAAACTCACCTGATGGCTCAATGATGGACACTTTCTCCCCAGCTGTTCAAACAACAATAACCAGAATAATTATTTAATCAGTTTATAACAACACAGGCCCATAGAGGGATTAGTGCTTTGAGCAAAATGTATGAAAATAGCTTTATAGTGTTAGTAAGTTAATATTGTTATTATTAATAATAATGTTAGGCCTACTATTAGAGCATAGAGATAAGAGATAATGAGTGACAGAGTAACAAGAGAACGATATGGAGAGAGGAATGTGATTCCTGAGGGCACAGAGTTATGGGAGGAGGGGAATCTTTACCACATTGCTTGATGGCACAGTAGTCAAACTCTGTTTTGGGGTCAGTGGTGTAGCACCAGGGTCCGTGCTGGTCCCCATCTGGGTTCCGGCAGTAGTTCTCTGTCAGGTTGGCATCAGGGTGGGTCCCTGGGTTTATCCTGGAAAACCACAGTCCAGTAAACCTCCCTATGCATGGCCCAGGAGACACTTCTACAAACACATGATACTATCCCATAAATAACTATATATTCAGTTTCCCTCTTTGACAACACCAAATAGACCTGCCTTTTATGAATTCATGATTAATTAAATGTTGTTCATACTTTGTTTTGTGAGGCATGTTGACACTCCACTTCTGACAGGTGATGCCCTTACGCGTCTTACGGACTACACCCCTATAGTTTTTACCATTTTCATGGTAGCAATCTAGGGTGTGGGGAAAAAGGACATAAAACATGATTACAGACACCAGGGTTGGGATCAATTCCATTTGAATTCCAGTCAATACACTAACAATCCAATTCCCTTTTCTCTTTAATGCTTTTCAATGAGAAAAATGTGGAATTGGAATTTGCTTAACCTTAAAAAACTACTGGAATTGAAATAGAATTAACCCCTAACCACTTCTTTGTGTTATTAAGTAGACTTGTGTTTGAGAAACCTAGATTGCATTGAGAGAGAGCATCGGGCCCATTGAAACAACAGAGGGCAGTGTACCCTCAGCTTCAATGTCGTCTGCACAGCGTTTGATCTGTAAACAAAGAGCCGTCCTCATCTCAGGCACAGACGTGAAGCACCAGGGTGCCTCGGATCCATCTGGGTTACGACAGTAGTTCTCCTCCAAGCCCCTGAAAGCAATGGTATAGTACAGACAATAAGTATAGCACACAGAAACACATGGATCATTATTCATGGATAAATACAGTATGTTGGATGTATGCTACTGAATTTCAGTCGCTCTGGACATGAGATTCTGCTATGACTAAATTGTAAATGTATTCTAGGAACATAAATAACTAGACCCAAGATCAGCCATTCATGTAGATATTCATGTCAATAAACTTCACTTCACTCCTCATACCATGACTCACTGGTCATCGCCCCACCTCTCATCCCTTTAACCAGCAGTCCCACCTTTCATCCCTTTAACCAGCAGTCCCACCTCTCATCCCTTTAACCAGCAGTCCCACCTCTC
The DNA here is from genome assembly GCF_021184085.1 of Oncorhynchus gorbuscha. NCBI lineage: Eukaryota > Metazoa > Chordata > Actinopteri > Salmoniformes > Salmonidae > Oncorhynchus > Oncorhynchus gorbuscha. Next base: position 66,251,007 of record NC_060190.1, on the reverse strand, counting down.
ATCCCTTTAACCAGCAGTCCCACCTCTCATCCCTTTAACCATCAGTCCATCTTCTCATCCCTTTAACCAGCAGTCCCACCTCTCATCCCTTTAACCAGCAGTCCCACCTCTCATCCCTTTAACCAGCAGTCCCACCTCTCATCCCTTTAACCATCAGTCCATCTTCTCATCCCTTTATCCATCAATCCCACCTCTCATTCATCCATCCCTCTATCGCCTGTTTTTCTGGCTTACTTGCATTCGTAGGTGTTTGGGTAGAAGGGGTGCTCATGTGGGTACTGGGCGTCCCAACGCTGACAGGCGATACCGCCGGTCGTCTCATTTACTTTACCGCGGTAATCCTCCCCGCGACCACGGAAACAGTTTGTGGTGTAGCTGGACCGGAGGCGTCTCTTTGTAACCACAGCTAGAGTGAAGGAGAAAAGTGACATTATGAGGGCCGATATAGATTGTATTACATTGTTATAATGATGGAATAGTGTGAATTAATGGACTGGGTGGGTGTATGAGGGGGAAAGACATACAGCACTTGCTGATCTCGCAGCGCTCTCTCTCCATATCAGCGTCTGTGGTGTAGCACCAGGGAACAGGGGAGGCATCTGGGTTACGGCAGTAGTCATCATCCAAGCTCTTATCTGGATACCTGGAATGTACATGTACAATATTCCAGCACAATGTTAGGAAATTCTCAATTGGAATGATTGATTGTCCTCTACTCTGTTACAGTACTAAATATTGATTAGACAGGAGTAATGCTGGCTGTATACAGTGCATTCGGAAAGTATTCAAACCCCTTCACATTTTGCACATTAATTACAAATAAAAAACTGAAATATTACATTTACGTCAGTATTCAGACCCTTTACTCAGTACTTTGCTGAAGCACCTTTAGCAGCGATTACAGCCTCAAGTCTTCTTGGGTATGATGCTACAAGCTTGGCACACCTGTATTTGGGGATTTTCTCCCATTCTTCTCTGCAGATCTTCTCAAGCTCTGTCAGGTTGGATGGGGAGCGTCGCTGCACAGCTATTTTCAGGTCTCTCCAGAGATGTTCGATTGGGGTCAAGTCCGGGCTCTGGCTGGACCAGAGATTTGTCATTCAGAGACTTGTCCCGAAGCCACTACTGCGTTATCTTGGCTGTGTGCTTAGGGTCGTTGTCCTGTTGGAAGACGAATCTTCACCCCAGTCTGAAGTCCTGAGCGCTCTGGAGCAAGTTTTCATCAAGGATCTCTCTGTACTTTGCTCCGTTCATCTTTGCCTTGATCCTGACTAGTCTCCCAGTCCCTGTCGCTGAAAAACACACCCACAGCATGATGCTGCCACCACCATGATTCACCGTAAGGATGATGCCAAGTTTCTTCCAGACATGACGCTTGGTATTCAGTCCAAAGAGTTAAATCTTGGTTTCATCAGTCTGGGAGTCCTTTAAGTGCCTTTTGACAAACTCCAAGCGGGCCGTCATGTGCCTTTTACTGTGGAGTGGCCACTCTACTGACAGGTTTGGATTTATGAACTTTAAATCCTTATTAATCATTAGTTATAATAGAGAAACGAGGGGTGTCATAGCTGAGGGGCTTCACCAGAGGTTAATGGTTATCTGTAAGAGGAAAGTATATGGTGGGGGCAATTGAGCTTGGAATGTATTGAGTGTAGGGAGAGCGATCACATGTGTCAGGCATTGAGAAGGGGAGAGAGCCATGGATTAGTGATGAAGGGGGCGAGATCAGGTCAGGTCACGTTAAGGGAGAAATGAAAGTTTATGGCCCGTGTTTGTTCAGATGTGTAGGAGGAGACTAGGAGGAAGGCTTAAATATCACTGCTTGTCTGAAAAGGTCTTTGTCTAATGCAACTGTATTGATCCTCTGGGAAGAATAAACCTGGTTAAGATTTCATAGTGTCAGTAGAGTTTTTACTCTGGAAATTAGAGCCTAACACTACCATAAAGGCCTGATTGGTGGAGTGCTGCAGAGATGGTTGTCCTTCTGGAAGGTTCTCCCATCTCCACAGAGGAACTCTGGAGCTCAGGCAGAGTGACCATTGGGTTCTTGGTCACCTCCCTGACCAAGGCCCTTCTTCCCCGATTGCTCAGTTTGGCCGGGCAGACAGGTCTAGGAAGGGTCTTGGTGGTTCCAAACTTCTTCCATATAAGAATGATGGAGGCCACTGTGTTCTTGGGGACCTTCAATGCTGCAGAAATGTTTTGGTACCCTCTCCCAGATCTGTGCTTCAACACAATCTTGTCTCGGAGCTCTACGGACAATTCAGTTGACCGCATAGCTTGGTTTTTGCTCTGACATGCACTGTCAACTGTAAGACCTTATATAGATAGGTGCGTGCCTTTCCAAATCATCTCCAATCAATATAATTTAACAGGTAGACTCCAATCAAGTCTTAGATACATCTCAATGATGATCAATGGAAACAGGATACACCTGAACTCAGTTTCGAGTCTCATAGCAAAGGTTCTGTATACTTATGTAAATGAGGTATTTAAAAAATATGAACTTGCAAAAAATGATAAAAACCTGCTTTCGCTTTGTCATTATGGGTTCTGTGTGTAAATTGATGAGGGGAAAAAACTATTTAATACATTTTAGAATAAGGCTGTAAAGTAACAACATTTTGAAAAAGTGAAGGGGTCTGAATACTTTCCAAATGCACTGTACAAAGGCATGTAGGCCTACAACAAAAAGCACATAAAAGAGTGGTGGTTGTAGTGGTGGTAGTGGTTGTGGTAGTGGTTGTAGTGGTTATAGTTGTAGTTGTAGTGGTACTGGTTGTAGTGGTGGTGGTTATAGTGGTTGTAGTTGTAGTGGTGGTTGTAGTGGTGGTAGTGGTGGTAGTGGTGATTGTGGTAGTGGTGGTAGTGGTGGTTGTGGTGGTGGTTGTAGTGATTGTAGTGGTTGTAGTGGTAGTGGTGGCGGTTGTAGTGGTGGTAGTGGTTGTAGTGGTGGTAGTGGTTGTAGTGGTTGTGGTAGTGGTTGTAGTGATTGTGGTGGTGGTTGTAGCAGTGGATGTAGTGGAGGTTGTAGTGATGATAGTGGTGGTGGTTGTAGTGGTGATAGTGGTGGTGGTTGTAGTGGTGATGGTTGTAGTGGTTACAGTGGTGGTGGTTGTAGTGGTGATAGTGGTGGTGGTGGTGGTGGTTGTAGTGGTGGAGATTGTTGTGGTTATAGTGGTGGTGGTTGTAGTGGTGATAGTGGTGGTGGTTGTAGTGGTGGTGGTGGTTGTAGTGGTTGTGGTGGTGGTTGTAGTGGTGCTTATAGTGGTAGTGGTTGTAGTGGTGCTTATAGTGGTAGTGGTTGTAGTGGTGCTTATAGTGGTAGTGGTTGTAGTGGTGGTGGTTGTAGTGGTAGGTGATAAAAATAGTGGAGTGGTAGTGGTAGTGGTTGTAGTGGTTGTAATGGTTGTGGTGGTGGTAGTGGTTATAGTTGTAGTGGTGGTGATTGTAGTGGTGGTTGTGGTGGAGGTTGTAGTGGTTACAGTGGTGGTGGTTGTAGTGGTGATAGTGGTGGTGGTGGTTGTGGTGGTGATAGTGGTGGTGGTTGTAGCGGTGGTGGTTGTAGTGGTGGTGGTTGTGGTGATGGTGGTTGTAGCGGTGGTTGTAGTGGTGATAGTTATTGTGGTTATAGTGGTGGTGGTTGGAGTGGTGATAGTTGTTGTGGTGATAGTGGTGGTGGTTGTAGTGGTGATAGTGGTGGTGGTTGTAGTGATGGTTGTAGTGGTGGTTATAGTGGTGGTGGTTGTAGTGGTGATAGTGGTGGTGGTGGTTGTAGTGGTGATAGTGGAGGTGGTTGTAGCGGTGGTGGTTGTAGTGGTGGTGGTTGTAGTGGTGGTGGTTGTGGTGATAGTGGTGGTGGTTGTAGTGGTTGTGGTGATAGTGGTGGTGGTTGTAGTGGTGGTGGTTGGAGTGGTGATAGTTGTTGTGGTGGTGATAGTGGTGGTGATAGTTGTAGTGGTGATAGTGGTGGTGGTTGTAGTAGTGGTTGTGGTTGTAGTGGTGGTGGTTGTAGTGATGGTTGTAGTGGTGGTGGTTGTAGTAGTGGTTGTAGTGGTGGTTATAGTGATGGTTGTAGTGGCGGTGGTTGTAGTGGTGATAGTGGTGGTGGTTGTAATGGTGGTGGTTGTTGTGGTGATAGTTGTTGTGGTGATAGTGGTGGTGGTTGTAGTGGTGATAGTGGTGGTGGTTGTAGTGGTGGTGATTGTAGTGGTAGTGGTAGGTGATAATAGCGCTGGGTGGACAGACATACTTCTCAGGCTGGTAGATGTGTTGGTGTGGGTATTGCTGGTCCCAACGTTGGCACTCTCTGCCACTCACTGTGTGGTCAACCTGACCCCTGTAGTCTTCCCCATTACATGTGATACACACCTCTGTGCACAAACCCAAACACACACAATTTGTAACAACACTGTGTTGTTCTCTGTGATCAAAACAGATACAGTGCCTTGCGAAAGTATTCGGCCCCCTTGAACTTTGCGACCTTTTGCCACATTTCAGGCTTCAAACATAAAGATATAAAACTGTATTTTTTTGTGAAGAATCAACAACAAGTGGGACACAATCATGAAGTGGAACGACATTTATTGGATATTTCAAACTTTTTTAACAAATCAAAAACTGAAAAATTGTGGGTGCAAAATTATTTAGCCCCTTTACTTTCAGTGCAGCAAACTCTCTCCAGAAGTTCAGTGAGGATCTCTGAATGATCCAATGTTGACCTAAATGACTAATGATGATAAATACAATCCACCTGTGTGTAATCAAGTCTCCGTATAAATGCACCTGCACTGTGATAGTCTCAGAGGTCCGTTAAAAGCGCAGAGAGCATCATGAAGAACAAGGAACACACCAGGCAGGTCCGAGATACTGTTGTGAAGAAGTTAAAAGCCGGATTTGGATACAAAAAGATTTCCCAAGCTTTAAACATCCCAAGGAGCACTGTGCAAGCGATAATATTGAAATGGAAGGAGTATCAGACCACTGCAAATCTACCAAGACCTGGCCGTCCCTCTAAACTTTCAGCTCATACAAGGAGAAGACTGATCAGAGATGCAGCCAAGAGGCCCATGATCACTCTGGATGAACTGCAGAGATCTACAGCTGAGGTGGGAGTCTCTGTCCATAGGACAACAATCAGTCGTATATTGCACAAATCTGGCCTTTATGGAAGAGTGGCAAGAAGAAAGCCATTTCTTAAAGATATCCATAAAAAGTGTTGTTTAAAGTTTGCCACAAGCCACCTGGGAGACACACCAAACATGTGGAAGAAGGTGCTCTGGTCAGATGAAACCAAAATTGAACTTTTTGGCAACTATGCAAAGCGTTATGTTTGGCGTAAAAGCAACACCCTGAACACACCATACCCACTGTCAAACATGGTGGTGGCAGCATCATGGTTTGGGCCTGCTTTTCTTCAGCAGGGACAGGGAAGATGGTTAAAATTGATGGGAAGATGGATGGAGCCAAATACAGGACCATTCTGGAAGAAAACCTGATGGAGTCTGCAAAAGACCTGAGACTGGGACAGAGATTTGTCTTCCAACAAGACAATGATCCAAAACATAAAGCAAAATCTACAATGGAATGGTTAAAAAATAAACATATCCAGGTGTTAGAATGGCCAAGTCAAAGTCCAGACCTGAATCCAATCGAGAATCTGTGGAAAGAACTGAAAACTGCTGTTCACAAATGCTCTCCATCCAACCTCACTGAGCTCGAGCTGTTTTGCGAGGAGGAATGGGAAAAAATTTCAGTCTCTCAATGTGCAAAACTGATAGACATACCCCAAGCGACTTACAGCTGTAATCGCAGCAAAAGGTGGCGCTACAAAGTATTAACTTAAGGGGGTTGAATAATTTTGCACGCCCAATTTTTCAGTTTTTGATTTGTTAAAAAAGTTTGAAATATCCAATAAATGTCGTTCCACTTCATGATTGTGTCCCACTTGTTGTTGATTCAAACAAAAAAATACAGTTTTATATCTTTATGTTTGAAGCCTGAAATGTGGCAAAAGGTTGCAAAGTTCAAGGGGGCCAAATACTTTCGCAAGGCACTGTATGTCCACTGTGCCTAACAGACATGTCCACTGTGCCAAACAGACATGTCCACTGTGCCAAACAGACATGTCCACTGTGCCAAACAGACATGTCCACTGTGCCTAACAGACATGTCCACTGTGCCTAACAGACATGTCCACTGTGCCTAACAGACATGTCCACTGTGCCTAACAGACATGTCCACTGTAGCTAACAGACATGTTCACTGTGCCTAACAGACATGTCCACTGTAGCTAACAGACATGTTCACTGTGCCTAACAGACATGTCCACTGTGCCTAACAGACATGTCCACTGTGCCTAACAGACATGTCCACTGTGCCTAATAGACATGTCCACTGTGCCTAACAGACATGTCCACTATGCCTAACAGACATGTCCACTGTGCCTAACAGACATGTCCACTGTGCCTAACAGACATGTCCACTATGCCTAACAGACATGTCCACTGTGCCTAACAGACATGTCCACTATGCCTAACAGATAATAAGTTCAAATACAATACATACACACATAGTGTTATCACATTATCTTTAGAAACATATGCAGTTGCAATCCTTCAACTGCTGGAATTTTATAACAGAATGGGATGTACCATCTTTGCAGTGGGGGATATTGCAGGTCTCATAACGCCGTTCTGGATCAGTGGTGTAGCACCACGGCCCGATGCGGTCCCCATCTGGGTTCCTGCAGTAGTTCAGCTCCAAGCCATTAGTGGCTGTGGGTGTCCATCTATGACAAGTATAGCAACAGCATGTGTGTGAGAGAGACAGAGACATATCGTATTATATATTCTTCTGGGTCATGTTTTCAGCTTCCAAACAACAACTCTCAGAAATCAATGGGATGATATTACCTGTGATCGTGTGGGAACTTTGACCACCACTGTTGACAAGTATGGCCACTTTTTGTCATGAACACCTTGCCTCGATAGTCTTCTCCTTTACCCACAATGCACTTTCTTACGTAGACTGCACATCACAGAAAAAAATATATATTTTCAAACTAAAATCACAGCATACTACTGACACTACATTTTGTAGTAAAATGACATAAATGACAGAGAACATGACCTCACTTTGACCACAAAGCTTACCCTTCTTCTCATAAAGGTCACAGTTGACGTTCCTCTTGACCTCTGCGTTGCTGCCATCCTCCACCCATGGCAGCTGTTTACAGGTGATGGAGGGACGCGTCTCGTAGTTGAAGGCTCTGGTGAAATTAGAATCTCCTTTATTTCGTCAAAGTACATTTACACATGGAATACCCAGAATTTGCCTTAGTGAGAAGGTGCTGCCAGCAACAGACAATATACAAACAGAATAGAAACACAAGTGCACATAGACATCATACAGAGTATTCAATATCGGTACAGTAAACATAAAACTCTGGAGTTTAGGCTGATTGCAGTGGGAATATACCATTTAAAGAGGGGATACTTCTATATAAGCAGAGGGAAGGATGTTGCCATGGCAAATATATACAATGTTGTAGAGGTCTACATTAGTGCAAATCACAGGAGGTTGGTGGCACCTTAATTGGGGAAGACAGGCTCATGGTAATGGCCAGAGAGGAATTAGTGGAATGGTATCAAGTACATCAAACACATCAAACACGCCATCTGTTTGATGCCATTCCATTCACTCTGTTCCAGACATTATTATGAGCTGTCCTCCCCTCAGCAGCCTCACTGGTGCAAATGCAGTATAGTGCAGATTTGTATTAAAGGTCATTGATGACAAGGTGCAGTAATTGGCTCAATGCAAAGTCACTTACACTACATGGCCAAAAGTATGTGGACACCTGCTCGTCAAACATCGCATTCCAAAATCATGGGCATTAATATGGAGTTGATCCCCCTTTGCTGCTATAACAGCCTCCAGTCTTCTGGGAAGGCTTTCCACTAGATGTTGGAACATTGCTGCGGGGACTCGCTTTCATTCAGCCACAAGACCATTAGTGAGGTCGGGCGATTAGGCTTGGCTCGCAGTCTGCATTCCAATTCATCCCAAAGGTGTTCGATGGAGTTGAGGTCAGGGCTCTGTGCAGGCCAGTTCTTCCACACCGAAAGGGCCTTCTCCAAACTGTTGCCACAAAGTTGGAAGCACAGAATCGCTTACAATGTCATTTTATGCTGAAGAGGTAAGATTTCCCTTCAATGGAACTAAGGGGCCTTGGCCGAAACATGAAAAACAGCCCCAGACCATTATTCCTCCTCCACCAAACTTTACACTTGCACTATGCGTTGGGGCAGGTAGCGTTCTCCTGGCATTCGCCTAACCCAGATTCGCCCATTGGTGAAGCGTGATTCATCACTCAACATAATGTGTTTCCACTGCTCCTGAGTCCAATGGCGGTGAGCTTTACACCACTCCAGCCGAAGCTTGACATTGCGCATGGTGATCTTAGGCTTGTGTGTGACTGCTTGGCCATGAAACCCCATTTCATAAACCTCCCAACAAACAGTTATTGTGCTGATGTTGCTTCCAGAGGCAGTTTGGAACCCGGTAGTGAGTGATGCAACTGAGGACAGACGATTTTTAAGCTCTTCGCGCTTCAGCACTCGCCAGTCCCATTCTGTGAGTTTGTGTGGCCCTCTACTTTGCGGCTGAGCCGTTGTTGCTCCTACACATTTCCACTTCACAATAACAGCACTTACAGTTGACCGGGGCAGGTCTAGCAGGGGAGAAATGTCCAAAATGGACTTGTTGGAAAGGTGGCATCCTATGACGGTGCCACTTTGAAAGTAACTGAGCTCTTCAGTAAGGCCATTCTACTGCAAATGCTTGTCTATGGAGATTGCACGGGTGTGTGCTCAATTTTATACACCTGTCAGCAACGGGTGTGGCTGAAATAGCTGAATCCACTAACTTGAATGGGTGTCCACATACTTGTGTATATATAGCGTAATTCCTATGAGCCGGTTGATGAGAGCCACAGATTGCGGGAAGAGGGCCACAGCATGGGGGAAGAAACTGTTCAGATGGAGGCCATTTTTTTCATGATTGACCCAGGGCTCTATTCAATCTGTATAGCTGAAGCGTTACAGATTCCGTGCTAGAAATTCAAAGGTAATTTCCGATTGAGCCGACATATGCAGCATTTACCGTGAATGCAGCCTTTAAATTTCAATCACGCTGTCAAGATGAACTTCCACAATGTTGACTGAATGGGGCCCCTTAACCGTCTGCCAGTGGAGAGTCTTTAAAAGATGGGGTGTCCAGGGTCGACCATGATCTTGCACGCTTCCTTGTCCCAGGAGTTTTCATGTAAGCTTGGGTTATATTTTTTAAGAATTTGGGGGTAGTCTGACTGGAACTCAAACCTGTGTCCAACACCTTAACCGCTAAGATTGCTAGGTGTTGTAGTGAGGTTGTACAACACTCCAGGGTACCTGCAGTCCAGTGTATTTGAGCATCGTCTGGCACAGTCCTCCAGCATCAGCCCTGGCAGTATCAGCACCCGTGCAGAGTTCCAGGAGGTCGGAACCAGCTCCCTTCCCTCGGAACGCTGGAAGTCATTCAGAGGACAGCGGGACCCTATGGCCAAACACAAAAAACACAGTCCTAATGCCTGATGGGACTTGTTATTCATTCAATCTAACCACTATTTTACTGGAGTTTATTACAAATTAGGGTTGTTTCAGAAGGGCTTTGGTTAGAAGTTCTAACTTACAACCACTAGGCCTATTTACTGAATACTGAAAAGTATGTGTTGGGTACCCAGCTGTCTGTGTGTCAGCTATTTTCCTGAACAACATTTGTGCATGGGTCTGACTGAGCACACAAGACCTTTGGACCATTACACCATTTTTGTGAAGCTTACATGGGTGGAGAAGTGTCTCCTTTCCCCTATCAAAACTCTTCACCTGACAGAATCGCCCACTTGACAGAATGCAGTCAGTAACATTACAGTATACATTACTGATCCCGTTAATAACCAAACTGAAATGGCACCTAATCGTTTTTGCTGCAGTCACTTCCATACCATTTCTTTGTCAAATGAGCTGACCAAGGAATATAATGTGTAACCAACAAAAAGACACAACTCAACAATAAAATCAATAAACCAATTCCAGCTACATTAAAATAGATACTAATTGGCACATTAATCTACTGTCAATTGTCTCCAAAATAGAATTACAAAAAAACGTTTTATTTTCTTCTTACCTTTGACCAATCCCCTCCAAAATGCCAGGAAAACACAGGAAAGAATGAGTTGCATGGCTAAGGTAAAGAATGAGAGCAGTGCTGAATGGAAGCAGATACGAGGATTTTTTTTTGTCAGTTCTGGAGTTCCTCTAGGCTGTCGTGTTTCAACGAAATGGATTAGGGTAGAACACGGCGAAAAATTAAGAAGCCGATTAAAAAAAAATATATTGTGGCGTTTACTGGACGGGAAAATCCAAAGTTACTAAATCAGTGTGAATAATGACTTTATCCCGTCCACCCACACGTGAACATGTAACAAGCTAATCAAACAGAGCCGCTTACCCCAAAAAGACAACCAATCGATAAGTACATTAATCATTAATACAATGGAGCCTAAAATATCAACTCAAGTCAGTGTAACAGTTTATTTATGAGCCTCGGCAATACCCGTGATCACCACTGGACGTCAGTAGAATCCAAACGACCACAAAGATTACAGTAGACTGACTTTTTCAGGGGAAAAGTGAAACCACACAGCCATCCAGTGATGCCAATTTAGCCACTTTGTTGCTAGATTTAGCAAGTTACTACCCTAGCAACTTTTTTTTCAAACAGCACCTAGCAACAAATTTAGCTACTTTTACAAATGTATTTGGAAATTTTAGCAACTTTTGAAAAGTGACTAACGCTAAAATGCACATATTTCCCCTCTTAATGACACGTGCCTGGCTGCAAAAGTGCATTGTGGGTGACGTCAGCAGCAGGCGCTCAACTCGTGCATAGGCAGCAGCAATTTCAGCAAATTGCAAATCATTGTTGGCTGACTGCAGCAGCAGTAGTACGGTTTCGACGAGTCAAACCCAATGAATATAGTTGGTCATGAATGTTTGATCTTGAACAGAACTTACAACATCCATCAACATGTCTCAATCAAAATTGTACAGAAAGGAGTGGGTGTCTGTACCTGAACAAATGTCATATCATATTTGATGGCCAGACAATTTGATTAATTCTACGTAATGACGCAGTTTTACGTTATCACGCAATGACATCACAACGTAATTTAGCAACAAATCAACCTGCCTCTAGCAACTTACCCTGAAAATGAGTTGGCAACACTGCAGCCTTCCCACTTATAGTTCAGAGAGAAACCACTCAAGACAGCATGAATGCATTTGTCTTACATACATCAAAATCTAGGCTAAGCAAATCATTTTGAATAAATGTGAACTTTGATCACAAGCAGATCAATGACAATTATTATTTTACTAGGCAAGTCAGTTAAGAACAAATTCTTATTTTCATTGATGGCCTAGGAACAGTGAGTTAACTGCCTGTTCATGGGCAGAACAACAGATTGTGTAACTTGTCAGCTCGGGGATTTGAACATACAACCTTTCAGTTACTAGTCCAATGCTCTAACCACTAGGCTACCCTGCCGCCCCAATGTGTGCCTGTGGGCAATACGAGCTATGAGCTGTAACTTTCCCTGGAGATCGATTACAGAAGATTTGACAAGAATCCTTCCTACATTTCAATTGGTGGCTAACATTAAAATGCGACAATGAAGCTAGCCTTCACTACATGCACAACACTAAAGAAATTGCATACAGACATTAGATACAATCAATGAGGCCCTAACAGGCCCAATGTAGCAGATTAAATGCATTTACACATGCAGATATCACTTTATTTTTATGACGTAATATCTGTAGTGCTAATGTGCCATACATTTGTTTACAATATACTGTATTTTATGATGTTATAACCTGGACTCATGGGGTAGATGTAACAGTAGACGTAAATCTGTCTACCTCCATTTAGTTTGATATTTTATATTTAGTATGGTGTATTAATTTGTGGATGTCCATCATCCTTTTCCTATGATACTGTATATTACGAATTGCAATCCGTACAATATGTTGTAAATACGCCCACCCATCCACCTCGACTAACTACCCTCACTTTGTTTTTGCCTTAAGTAAACTTCTGTATTATAACCATACCATACAGTACTAATTTCAGTGTCCCGGATTTACATTTACTTTGTTACATCTAGTTTATGAGACCAGGCTGGACAATAGCCTAAAACAGGACTATTGGATGTAAGGCATTGGAAATGACTTTTTCACCTTCTTTCTTCAAATATTTGGTGATTATATTTAGGCTGTATTACTTTTTTTTAACCCCCTTCATAAGATGTATGCTGCTAAAATGACAGAAGGGAGCTTGCATGTGGAATCCTGCAAGGCCCCTCTGTTTTACAGACAAGCTGAACCGGCTACAGCTGAAGTCAATCTGTCCATCCTACTTCTGCATGGCATCCGTTTAACATCTGAGAATTGGCTCAATATAGGTACACTGGAGACATTGGCCAAAGCTGGCTGTTGTGCTGTGGCCATCGACCTACCAGGTGAGCTTCGGTTGTGAGAATAGTAGTAAATTAGTAGTTGAGGAGTTGATTGAGCAACAAAAACATAATTCATGACTCAATGAATCACTGACCTGTAACTCCATCTGCCTCTTCCTCTCCCCTCCCCCCGCCCCCAGGTTTTGGTCAGTCTAAGTCATCAGTGGCCCCATCCGCTGTAGGAGAACTGGCCCCTGGTGGGTTCCTGAAGCAGGTGTGTGTGGCCATGGGGATGGGGCCAGTCGTGGTAGTCAGTCCCTCTGTCAGTGGCATGTACTCCCTGCCCTTCCTCTTCCAGCACGATGCTCTGGTCCGGGCATACATCGCTGTGGCTCCCATCTGCACTGAGAAATTCACAGTAGAGCAGTACATCAGCATACAGGTGCGTGTAGGTGTGTACTGAGCGATTATAGCTCTCTCCTCTCTCTTTTCTCTTCTCTGGTTGGTCAGTGATTGTTGCAAACACTGGCTTTGCTCCTATGCAACATGTCCTGTGTTTGGGTGCTCTGTGTGACTGCCTGGAAATTGGAAATGGTCTTTTAAAGCCGTATTGTCTACAACCTGCGATCAGATTGAAACCCGGCCTTTGTATGTGAGATTGGGTAACAGTTTATTTGAACTAGCCACCTCTACTTTCATTCCAGACTCCGTCTCTGATTGTCAATGGAGACCAGGATGCTTAGCTAAAGGAGGTTTCTCTGACCAACCTGAGGAAGCTAGCCAATCACAAGGTGTTGGTGATGAAAGGAGCAGGACATCCATGCTATCTGTATGACCCAGCCACGTGGCACACGGCTCTCACTGACTTTCTCAGTACGTTGTGTTGTTGTTCAGTGTCATTGGGATATCTGTCCATGGATGCAACACTATACGTTGAATACCTACTAACATTTCTTTATATATAAAATCAACTATGTATGTTGTTGGTAACTTGTGGAATAGACATTGGATTCAGGATTAGACCCAACCTTTGTATAATATTTGTCAAAAGCTAATAGGGAGGATTTGTTAGTGTGATGTTTTGGAGACCTGTAAAAAGGTTACTGATGATAATAGTGTGTTAGTGTGATGTTTTGGAGACCTGTAAAAAGGTTACTGATGATAATAGTGTATGTGAACTGTGTGTATGTAGCCTATACAGCAGGGGTCTCCAACCCTGTTCCTGTAGAGCTACCGTCCTGTAAGTTTTCACTCCCATCCCCAGTTGCAACTAACCTGGTTCAGTTTATCAACCAGCAGATTATTAGAATCAGGTGTGCCCTGCTATAAAGTAGGTATATACTGGAGTCCTGGCATTTCAGAGATGTAAAAACAAACACCAGACATTTAAATGAAGTGAAAAATATGAACATTATTTAATAACTGATTCTCTGTAATAAACCATTTGAAAATATTTTACAAGGAGTCACAGACACAATATTTTACAAATTTTACCCTCTTTTTTTTTGCTTTATCAGTACAAAAGAATGGAGCGACATGGACCAATGCCCAGCGAGAGGGAGCTAAATCTTCCGCGCACACACATACACACTCAAGACACCCACAGAAAATAAATAAAAATAAAAACAGTTTAGATCTCAAACTTATCTTTACTTTATTCCATTTTTTTTACTTCACTTAGAATTTGACTGAATTTATTAATTTTTTGTTACTGTTTTTTTTAAACACATTTGTCAAACATGGTCACATAGCACCAGACTACAGACTACAGAATCACATACACACGTGTCTTTCCCACAGAGACGCACAGACACCGCAAGGGTAGGCAGGGGCAGGGCCACGTGGAGACTCTCCCTTTAGGGCTGGCTGTAAACCAGACCCGGTCCTCTCACCCCACGTGGAGACCCTCCCTTTAGGGCTGGCTGTAAACCAGACCCGGTCCTCTCACCCCACGTGGAGACCCTCCCTTTAGGGCTGGCTGTAAACCAGACCCGGTCCTCTCACCCCACGTGGAGACCCTCCCTTTAGGGCTGGCTGTAAACCAGACCCGGTCCTCTCACCCCACGTGGAGACCCTCCCTTTAGGGCTGGCTGTAAACCAGACCCGGTCCTCTCACCCCATGTGGAGACCCTCCTTTTAGGGCTGGCTGTAAACCAGACCCGGTCCTCTCACCCCAAACGTGCCCTTTTTCCCCTTCTTTTTTTTTTTGAGCAAAAAGTACATTTTTCAAACCACAGAAAACCGACCTGTGTCCCTCAGCACACAGACACACAGACACACAGACATACAAATCATGATTCTTTTACCTTTTGATTGACACGGTCCCATGCTGTTCTATGGAGACCCACACCCTGAGCCAGCCTCTGACATCCCACACAGGGAATAGACATCCCTGGCTTACTTCAGTCTAGAGCTGAACATCCCCCAGCTGTGCATGTATAGGTATAACTGTTAGTGTTACATGTGTGTGCTTTGTGCATGTGGGTGCATAAGTGTGTAACTGCATGTCTGAATGTGTAAATGTGTTAGTGCTTGTGTCTGCTGCTGAGCCAGAGAAAGTCACAAGGGGTACATTTCCACAGCGAATGTAACCTTCATTGACGGAGGGACAACAGAGGGACAAACAAATGCTGTGATATAATAAAACAATAAAATGCAACAGGACTATTTATACGAGGAATTTCAAAAATGGTGGACCCTAACATTGAAAGGAGACAATTGCAAACGTCAGATTCTGAGTTTCTATTTGGTCCAGTCTTTCAGTGAGATAGGGATCCTAGGTGGGGCAGCGGTCTAAGGCACTGCATTCCAGTGCTAGAGGCATCACTACAGACCTGGGTTCGATCCTGGGCTGTATCACAATCGGCACAATTGGCCCAGCATCGTCAGGGTTTGGCTGGGGTAGGCTCTCATTGTAAATAAGAATTTGTTCATAACTGACTTGCCTATTTAAAATAAAAAATCTAAATATGCTGTTACGAAACATTTGGTCTTGCCAAAAATGGTATTGTTCACTGTACATTATGTGTGTATTTATGGTTACAGTAAAGGAGGTTTGGGGGTTTAGGTGTTACGTTAACAGTGAGGTGGGGTGGAGGGATTTCAGAGTCAATACAGATTCAGAGTCAATGTAAACTATGAAAGTCCTCCACTCCAAGCAGCAATGTGTACAAGAAACTCACACCATTTTATATCGACGGATGGACACATCAAAACCTAAACCTCTTTAAATCCAGAGTGCAACATTCTGGATTCGGAAAGTCTGTGGAGAAAGTGAATATTTGGGAGGCTCACTGTGTGTGTGTGTGTGTACGCGCGCACGCGCGTGAGTGTGTGTGTAAGAGGGAGAACACTGAAACACTAAGGCATTTAGAGAGGCTTAGTCACTATGTATCCTTTGAAACAGAAACACACAGACATATTAAACATTATTTTTGAACACCTCTGTGAATACAGGGGTCACATACAGTATGCAGCTCTCTCATGACAGTATATTGAGCAAACCGGTGAGAAAAAATTGATTGGATTCTTTTTTTGTAAAATATTTTTTCCCCCTCCATAACAACATCTGATATAACATTTCTTCCATTGGAATTGGAACAACAAACAGCTACGCTACCAAAACTGTCATTCCCCATCCTCTCAACCCAGTTTTAAAGACATTCGCTCTGAGGGTTAAAACAAACATACACCCATACACAAACACAAACGCACATACGGTTCAGACAGAAACGCAATGATAGCGGGCAGGTGACCCTATAAAGGTAGATCTATGACCAGTTAAGTCGATTTATACTGATAGTTTAGCTCTATAGATGGCTCTGTAAAGGTACTGTACAGCGACTCTATCTGGTAGCAATCAGGTAGCCCTGGATTGGTACAGCAGCCAGGAGCCACAGCCAATCGAAAGTCAACATTGAGCTACAATAACGTCTAGTCAATATGGTGTCTCTATAAAGCTACCATAGATATATAGCCAACAGACTTGCTCTATAAAGATCCTGTAGCTCCACAGCCATAAGGGTGCCTCTTCTATGAAGGTACTGTACAGTAGCTCAAGAGACAATGCTTTCCAAAACAAAGTGCATCAAGGCACTATGACAACAAAACATGGAGTCTAATGACATTTCACTTCAAATGGATCAGAATGACTTGTAACAGAAAACCCAGACTGCAGCTCAGTTGTCACCGTACAGTAAGTTGTAGTGGCCTCGGCTGCATTCCTTTATGTGGGGAATGTTCAACCCCAATCCCCCAATAGCAAATGGTCTGAAGTTACACAGTGTCTGTCAAAGGTAATACAAGCAAAGTTCTGCCAAAACCTACCTGCAACTAAAACAAGATACTTTTGGGCCAGTCTGAATAGATATTAGTATATCTGCTCTGCTGTGGTGACAACAGATATTAAACACATACAAATATAGTCCTAGGAACATTAGTTGGACCTGGTGGAGTGGATGTATGAGGATTGGCAGAGGGGTTAGCTTTCACTGGGTTAGGAGTAGAGGTCAGTCAGAATGACCACTGATCAGAAAGGATCCCACTGAGCACAATTGCTAATCCAATGTCTATGACACGTTGGTTCAATGTCATTTTGTCGAAATGATGTGGAAACAACGATTCAATTAGTCTGTGGAGAGTGGGAAAGTACACACCACATACAGCAATGAAGCCCAAACGCTCAGACTTTTCAGAGGCTTAATACTAATTCATAATACATTGGTGTAGCCTAGTATTTGAATTATTTTTGCAAGGGAAAAGTTATAATTTGCTTTGTCCGATTTGGAAACATAATTACCAATTCATTAACTAACATCAGTCATCTATGATGATGGACACATAATTACCAATTCATTAACTAACATCAGTCAACTATGATAATCAAATGTGTCACGGATTCCCCCGGTACTGCTGCTCATTCCGTGCACCAGTTCCGGAGGTCTACCTCACCGGCTTCTAGGTGCCACTGAACGGTCTCATTATGCACACCTGATTCCCATTCTCCTGATTAGTAGTTGTATATATGTGCCCTCTGTTCACCATTGTGTGGTCGGTTATTGTTCCCATGTCCGTTGGTCTTGTGAGTACCTGTGCTTTGTTGTTTCGGTTCCCATGCTGCTGGTATTGTGTACTCATTATTGTGGCTCTCGTCCCGTGCATTGTTGCGCACTTGTTATTACGGGTTTCGTCCTGTGTATTGTATTGCGGGTCTCGTCCTGTGTATTGTTGCGCACTTGTTATTACGGGTTTCGTCCTGTGTATTGTATTGCGGGTTTTGTCCTGTGTATTGTTGCGCACTTGTTATTACGGGTTTCGTCCTGTGTATTGTATTGCGGGTCTCGTCCTGTGTATTGTTGCGCACTTGTTATTACGGGTTTCGTCCTGTGTATTGTTGTGCACTTGTTATTATGGGTTTCGTCCTGTGTATTGTATTGCGGGTCTCGTCCTGTGTATTGTTGTGCACTTGTTATTACGGGTTTCGTCCTGTGTATTGTATTGCGGGTTTCGTCCTGTGTATTGTTGTGCACTTGTTATTATGGGTTTCGTCCTGTGTATTGTATTGCGGGTTTTGTCCTGTGTATTGTTGTGCACTTGTTATTACGGGTTTTGTCCTGTGTATTGTATTGCGGGTCTCGTCCTGTGTATTGTTGTGCACTTGTTATTAAGGGTTTCGTCCTGTGTATTGTATTGCGGGTTTCGTCCTGTGTATTGTTGTGCACTTGTTATTAAGGGTTTCGTCCTGTGTATTGTATTGCGGGTTTTGTCCTGTGTATTGTTGTGCACTTGTTATTACGGGTTTCGTCCTGTGTATTGTATTACGGGTTTCGTCCTGTGTATTGTATTGCGGGTCTCGTCCTGTGTATTGTATTGCGGGTCTCGTCCCGTGTATTTATTAGAGGTTTAACCTTGCTCTTTTGTTTGGGTTTACATCCCTGTGTTTTTGTATACGTGTTTGTTTTGGGATTTATCCCCGTGTCTTTCATGGCATGTTGTATTTTTGGGTGGAGTATTAAAACCCCCTATTATGTATTCCTGCGCCTGTCTCCATTTTATACAACGTGACTACTATTTCATAGTATATTTCCATGTTACCATGATTATAAATATAATACTGTGCTTCCAGGGGCAGAAACAGTTCTAACTTCAAGTGGAGAACAGTAGAGGTGTACAAGAAGAATTGGAATTCAGCCAACTCAGATATTCCTAACACTATTTCTCTAGTTTTCCTTTCTGGGTTTCACTTTTTCCTCTCACTTGGTTATAAAAACAAGACCACATCAAAGTCTCTCATTTTGGCAAAAGTAGATATAGTGCATAAATAAATTAATGTAACAACTTTCATTGCAAATGATACCCTAACATGTGCTTTGAATACTCAACACTTCAACAGTTTATAATTGTATGTTTTTGTATACTTGAAAGTTCTTTTTTTCCTTCATTTTCTGAATGATCCATACAGTAGCCCCCTATGAGAGACACATGACAGAGCGATGAAACTGATCAGGTCAGAGATGAGTGAGTGAGATGGAGGCCATGTCTCTTCATCCCATCTGACTAACAGAGGCACAAACAGACAACCTAAACTCTGCTGTGTCCATGACGGTTGGAGCTCTGTGACATGGCATCCAACTCGTCTTTTCACTTGTCACTCGTCTTGTTGATGCGGGTGGGGATGGGGTCTTTTTTCTTTTCTGACATAGCCTCTGATAATTGTGGTGGTTGGAACACCAACCTTTTGAATCTCTTCCCATGGATAAAGGTACGCAACTCGCTGAGAACATAAAGGTCCTGCAACTGTCACTAAGCAACAACAATTGAAGCTAGCTGGGTACAGTAGCGCGGTACTCAAGGCTTCCAAGTTGCAGTGACAGGAAGTCCCAGTATAACCTATGACTAGAGCAGGGGCGGAGCATAGAGGGGAGAGGGTGGGAGCTTTAGGATGGACAAAGAGCTGGGGAGAGCAGACTGGAGGAAAATTAAAGTAAAAGGGGCAGAATATGAGGGCTGGCGATTGGATAGAGGAGGAAGAGCTGAATCATGAGCAGGGTCTGGAGTGAGGGGTGGAAGGAGTGGCCCCGCCCACAGTCTGATGTGTTCTCCTGGAGAGTAAAGGAGACATTTTTAGTCATACAGTAGAATTTTTGAAAATAAAAAATAAATATTCTTAGTGTGTGTCTTCTTAGTGAAAATAGAATCTATGCGCATCAGCATATTTACAGTATATGTTTATTGTAGGGTCTGCTGAGTTGTACAGTCAGTTGTAAGTCTTACAGAAAGATTGTAGTCGTAGCACACAGCGGGCCCTTTTCGATACCTCGCTGCACTCATGTCCTCACATGATGGGTTATCCTCCTTGACTGGAAGAGGCGTGGTTAAGGAATGACTCACACTACCTTTATAGTCACTCTCCAAGTCTCCATGTGTTTACACACACCCGCCCCTATAGCTTCCTCTCCCACAGGTTTATGCCATAGAAAAATGTAACTTAATGATAAACACTTAATACAGATGCTTTAGTTAGAATAGTCATCAAGGGGTGAACTGGACTGAACCCAAATTTAAATGGTTTGACATTAGCACCAGTCAGTTGAATGTGAAAAGCCACTCCTATAAACAAGTCGATAAAGAGATAAACAAACAAGCGGAGAAGGCTCCCAACAGCAGATGTGTATGTGTTGGCAAGGATACACTCTGTCTCCGCCTGGGACAGTTTCTCCACCTCACAGGTGTTGCAGGGCATCTTCTCTGCCACCACAAACAGCAGGTTGGTGTTGTTTAACCTCTTGGCATGGATCAGCCTACACACAAAGAGAGACTGAGTCAACAAACTCTTCTTACAAGTGTCAGATCTTAATTTGACCTATAGTGTCAAAGAAAAATTATTCTGCAGCAACAGGATTTGTATGTTTAGTCTATGATGTTGCTTGATTGGTGATTAGGCTATTAGCTGGCCAAAAGTAGGCTACATGAAAAGTGTAATACTGTTTAAATATCTTTGTGTTAGTGTGGGTTTTCAGTGAATTTATGCAAATCATGAAAGATGCAGGAAAATTCGTAGCAACAAAAGAGTGAGCAAATTAAGATCCTACAATTGTATATGACAGACTTGTTCACTGTTGGATCAGCTCCATGAGAACGTTTTACTGGGCTCATTTAACTTAATGAGGTTACTATTTCAGTACTTCTGATGGAATTTCATAAACTTTTAGATTAATTGAGGCAGCGTTTACCAAACTCGTGACCTCAAGGAGTGCACATTTTGGTTTCGCCCTAACACTACACAGCTGATTCAAATGATCAAAGCTTGATGATTAGTTGATTATTTGAATCAGCTGTGTGGTGCTAGAGACAAAACCAAAACGTAATCACCTTGCAGTCCCAGAGTTTAGGAAATGCTGCAGGACTATTACTCAACTGCATTTTCCATGAACTGCAGTGCATTCGGAAACTATTCAGACCCCTTGATTTTTCCCACGTTTTGTTACGTTACAGTCTTATTCATTGATCTACACACAATACCCCATAATGACAAAGCAAAAAACATTTTTTTAATGTTTGCTTTATTAAAAATGTAAAATGCATTTACAAAAGTATTCAGATCTTTTGCTTTGAGACTCAAAATTGACCTCTGGTGCATCCTGTTTCCATTGATCATCCTTAAGATGGTTAAACAACTTGATTGGAGTCCACCTGTGGTAAATTCAATTGATTGGATATGATTTGGAAAGGCACTAACCTGTCTATATAAGGTCCCACAGTTGACATTGCATGTCCGAGCAAAAACCAGGCCATGAGGTCGAAGTAATTGTCCATAGAGCTCAGACAGGATTATGTCGAGGCACAGATCTGGGAAGGGTACCAAACATTTTTGCAGCATTGAAGGTCCTCAAGATCACTGTGGCCTCCATCATTCTTAAGTGGAAGAAGTACGGAACCACCAAGACTCTTCCTAGAGCTGGCCGCCCGGCCAAACTCAGCAATTGGGGGAGAAGGGCTTTGCTCAGGGAGAACCCAATGGAACCCAAGAGTCACTGACTGAGCTCCAGACTTCCTCTGTGGAGATGGGAGAACCTTCCAGAAGGACAACCATCTCTGCAGCACTCCACGAATCAGGCCTTCATGGTAGAGTGGACAGACAGAAGCCACTCCTCAGTAAAAGGCACATGACAGCCCACTTGGAGTTTGCCAAAAGGCACCAAAAGGACTCTGACTATGAGAAACAAGATTCTCTGGTCTGATGAAACCAAGATTGAACTCTTTAGCCTGAATGCCAAACGTCATGTGCGAGAGAAATGACAAGATGATGTTATAATACTGTTATTGCATCAAATGGTTGTTTTATGCAACATAATAAGCGGTTGTGAGAATACTCATCTGTGTGTGTTCTACTGAGGATGGGCCTCTGGGAGATTTAGCACTGACAGAAGATGTACGGTGTCTTTGGGTGATAAACCTAAAGAGACCGCATTCCATAGGATTGTAAGGTTCTTTTCTTTTCTTTGTCAACCTCGTGTTCTTTTTCTTTGTGTTCTTGAACATAGCGCTGTTTCTTTGTGTTCTAGAACGAAGCCCTGTCTTTCATTTCTGTTCATTGATTTCACCTGTGTTCGTTTCTCACCTGGTCTCATCAAATTGTTAAAATTATGTCTGAGTATAACAGAACTGATATGGCAGGCGAAACCCAGAGGACAAAAACAAAACAAAAATCGGCCTACCTCTATTTTCAATGGCTATCACTTTAATTATAAGGCTAAGTCCTCCCAGATTGCAGTTCCTAGGGCTTCCCCTAGATGTCAGTCTTTAGAAAGAGTTCCAGGCTGGTTTTTGGAAAAATGAGCCAGATATTGTAGTTTTTCTAGGTGGCTCCCATTTTGGCTGTAGTGTTTCCAAGCGTGCGGAAGAGAGTTCTTTAGTATTTTTCTCCGGTAAAGACAATAATGATTCTCTGTCTTAAATTTGATAATTTATTTGCATATTAGGGTACCTAAGGTTTGATTATAAACATTGTTTGGAAAAGTTTTAGTTGCATTTGGGATTAATTTTGTATGCATTTTGATGGAGAGAAACTGGGTGGATTGTTGACTGAAGCGCGCCAGCTAAATTGAGTTATGGATATAAAGAAGGACATTATTGAACAACAGCACCATTTGTGGTGTAACTGGGACCTTTTGGAGTGCCAACAGAAGAAGATCAAAGGTAAGGCATTTTTTATATCGCTATTTCTGACTTTCGTGTCGCACCTGCCTGGTTGAAATATGTTTTTCATGTATGTGGGGGTGCTGTCCTCAGATAATCGCATGGTTTGCTTTCGCCGTAAAGCCTTTTTGAAGTCTGACACCGCGGCTGGATTAACAAAAAGTTAAGCTTTATTTTGATGTAATACACTTGTGATTTTATGAAAGTTAAAAATGTATATAATAATGTAGTTTGAATTTCGCGCTTTGCAATTTCACCGGATGTTGGCCAGGTGGGATGCTACCGTTCCACCTGCCCATAAGAAGTTAACCTGCTCCCTTATTAATAAGTGAATAAAGATTTAGTTTAAGTATAACTCTGACTTGTGTGATGAGTTTGTCTCTCCTCATTTGATAGTAAAAAATATTAACCACCACACACACCTGGAGGAAACCTGGCACCATCCCTACGGTAAAACAAAGGGGTGGAAGCATCATGCTGTGAGGATGTTTTCAGCAGCAGGTACTGGGAGACTAGTCAGGATCGAGGAAAATATGAATGGAGCAAAGTACAGAGCAGGTTTGATGAAAACCTGCTCCAGAGCGCTCAGGACATAAGACTGGGGCGAAGGTTCAGTTTCCAACAGGACAATGACCCTAAGCCAACAGCCAAGACAACTTTTTTATTTTGTATTTTATTTCAACTTTATTTAAAACCAGGTAGGCCAGTTGAGAACAAGTTCTAATTTACAACTGCGACCTGGCCAAGATAAAGCAAAAGAGTGCGAAACACAAAACAACACAGAGTTGCACGTGGAATGAACAAACGTACAGTCAATAACACAATTTTTTTTTTTATATACAGTGTGTGCAAATGAGGTAAGATCAGGGAGGTAAGGCAATATATAGGCCGTAGTGGCAAAGTAATTACAATTTAGCAAATAAACACTGGAGTGAAAGATGAATGTGCATGTAGAGATACTGGGTTGCAAAGGAGCAACAAAAAAAACAATATGGGGATGAGGTAGTTGGATGGGCTATGTACAGGTGGTGATCTGTAAGCTGCTCTGACAGCTGATGCTTAAAGTTATTGAGGGAGATATGAGTTGTTTGTTCCAGTCATTGGCAGCAGAGAACTGGAAGGAAAGGCAGCCATTAGGAATAGGCTTTGGGGATGACCAGTGAAATATATCTGCTGGAGCGTGTGCTACGGTGTGGGTGCTGCTATGGTGACCAGTGAGCTGGGATAAGGTGGGGTTTTACCTAGCAAAGACTTAAAGATGACCTGGAGCCATTGGGTTTGGCGACGAATATGAAGTGAGAACCAGCCAACGAGAGCATACATGTCACATTGGTGGGTAGTATATGGGGCTTTGGTGACAAAACGGATGGCACTGTGATAGACTGCATCCAAATGACATCGGCGAAGTCAAGGATCGGCAGGATATTCAGTTTTACGAGGTTATGTTCGGCAGCGTGAGTGAAGGATGCTTGGTTGCGAAATAGGAAGCCGATTCCAGATTTAATTTTGGATTGGAGATGCTTAATGTAAGTCTGGAAGGAAAGTTTACAGTCTTACTAGACACCTAGATATTTGTAATTGCCCACATAGTCTAAGTCAGAACCGTCCGGAGTAGTAATGCTGGACGGGCGGGCAGGTGCGGGCAGCGATCGGTTGAAGAGCATGAATTTAGTTTAACTTGCAATTAAGAGCAGTTGGAGGCTACGGAAGTAGAGTTGTATGGCATTGAAGCTCGTCTGGAGGTTAGTTAACACAGTGTCCAAAGAAGGGCCAGAAGTATACAGAATGGTGTTGTCTGCGTAGAGGTGGATCCGAGAATCACCAGCAGCAAGAGCGACATCATTGATATATACAGAGAAAAGAGTCAGCCCGAGAATTGAACCCTGTGGTACCCCCATAGAGACTGCCAGAGGTCTGTACAACAGGCCCTCCGATTTGACACACTGAACTCTGTCTGAGAAGTAGTTGGTGAACCAGGCGAGGCAGTCATTTGAGAAACCAAGGCTGTTGAGTCTGCCGATAAGAATGTAGTGATTGACAGAGTTGAAAGCCTCGGCCAGGTTGATGAATACTGCTGCAGTATTGTCTTTTATTGATGTTGGTTATGATATCGTTTAGGATCTTGAGCGTGGCTGAGGTACAACCATGACCAGCTCAGAAACCAGATTGCATAGTGGAGAAGGTACGGTGGGATTCGAAATGGTCGGTGATCTGTTTGTTAATTTGGCTTTCGAAGACCTTAGAAAGGCAGGGTAGGATAGATATAGAGTGTCTCCCATTTGAAGAGGGGGATGACCGCGGCAGCTTTCCAATCTTTGGGTATCTCAGATGATACAAAAGAGAAGTTGAACAGGCTAGTAATAGGGGTTGCAACAATTGCGGCGGATAATTTTAGAAAGAGAGGGTCCAGATTGTCTAGCCCAGCTGATTTGTAGGGGTTCAGATTTTGCAACTCTTTTAGAATATCATCTATCTCGATTTGGGTGAAGCAGAAATGGGGGAAGTTTGGGCAAGTTGCTGTAGGGGGTGCAGGGCTGTTGACCGGGGTAGGGGTAGCCAGGTGGAAAGCATGGCCAGCCGTAGAAAAATGCTTATTGAAATACTCAATTATCGTGGATTTATCGGTGGTGACAGTGTTTCCTAGCCTCAGTGCAGTGGGCAGCTGGGAGGAGGTGCTCTTATTCTCCATGGACTTTACAGTATCCCAGAACTTTTGGCGTTTGTGCTACAGGATGCACATTTCTGGTTGAAAAAGCTAGCCTTTGCTTTCCTAACTGCCTGTGTATATTGGTCCCTAACTTCCCTGAAAAGTTGAAAATCGTGGGGGATATTCGATGCTAATGCAGTACCCCACAGGATGTTTTTGTGCTGGTCAACAGCAGTCAGATCTGGAGTGAACTAAGGGCTATATCTGTTCCTGGTTCAACATTTTTTGAATGGTGCATGCTTATTTAAGATGGTGAGGAAAGCACTTTTAAAGAATAATCAGGCATCTTCTACTGACGGAATGAGATCAACATCCTTCCAGGATAACCGGGCCAGGTCGATTAGAAAGGCGTGCTTGCTGAAGTGTTTTAGGTGAGCGTTTGATAGTGATAAAGGGGTGGTCGTTTGACCGCGGACCCATGACGGACGCAGGCAATGTGACAGTGATCGCTGAGATCCTGGATGAAGACAGCAGAGGTGTATTTTGAGGGCAGGTTGGTTAGGATGATATCTCTGAGGGTGCCCGTGTTTACAGATTTGGGGTTGTACCTGGTAGGTTCATTGATAATTTGTGTGAGATTGAGGGCATCTAGTTTAGATTGTAGGACGGCCGGGATGTTAAGCATGTCCTCGTTTAGGTCACCTAACAGTACGAGCTCTGACGATAGATGGGGGGCAATCAATTCACATATGCAGGAATGAACATCTCTGGAGAGACCGGAAAATAGCTGTGCAGCGACGCTCCCCATCCAACCGGACAGAGTGAGAGGATCTGCAGAGAGAATGGGAGAAACTCCCCAAATACAGGTGTGCCGAGCTTGTAACTTCATACCAAGAAGACTTGAGGTTGTATTCGCTGCCAAAGGTGCTTCAACAGAGTACTGAGTCTGAATACTTATGTAAATGTGATATTTCATTTTTTTTATTTTTTTAAATAAATTTGCAAACATTTATAAAATCCTGTTTTTGCTTTATCATTATGGGGTATTGTGTGTAGATTGACGAGGAAAAAAAGCAATTTAATCAATTTTAGAATAATGCTGTTATGTAACAAAATGTGTAAAAGGTCAATGGGTCTGAGTACTTTCTGCACTGTATGTTGGTGTATGTTTGTATGAGTTGTACGTGGAGAGTAAAAGCTACCTGGAACAGTTGCCACAGTCTTGCAGGATGTCATAGGAGCTGTTGATGTTAGTGAAGTAGAACTGAGTCTGTATCGTCACACAGCTGGTCTCTCTGGAGTCCATCCCCTCTGCCTCTACCTCATCTACAGCACACAGACATAGACAAATACATATTGATGTGGACACAGATAATCAGTCTAGTGTTGCAATCACTGTCCTTCATAAAAAAACATATATATAGAACAGTGATATAACATTACTCTGCAGAAACCACAATATCTCGACTTTTTACTCACCTGTGACAAACCAACTGTGGTAGGCTATTCCATAGAGCAGCTGCTGAAATAGGGACCTGGGTGGAAAGGGAGATTGTTTAAAGGATGTTGGTAGTGCAAATATGTGGCTCTGTTTAAGTAGTGTGTGTTTCAGGCAACAGTATTCTTGTATTCTCTGGTCTTACCAGGCAGCTGCTGATGACCACCAGGCCAGGTTCACAAAGTCTGCAATTGTGGGCTGATGGGACAGAGAAAGAAGGGGACACATAAACACAAGGACATTGCCTGTTCTCCATTTTAAATTAGCTAGCTATCAAGCATTCATTCATTCATTCATTATTACAGAAGGGTGATAGTCGTGTCTTATTTTGTATTTTTTTGTATTTTACCCCCCTTTTCTCCCCAACTTTGTTCTTGTCTCTGAAATTTTACCCCAACAGGCTCAGGGGGCAAAGGTCGAGTTATGCATCCTGCCAAACCAAGCTTCTTAACACCCGCCCGCTTAACCCGGAAGCCAGCTGCACCAATGTGTCGGAGGAAACACTGTCCCTAACCTGGACGACGCTGGGCCAATTGTGCGCCGCCCTAGGGGACTCCCGATTAAGGCTGGATGTGATACAGCCTGGGATCAAACCTGGGTCTGTAGTGACGTCACTAGCACTGTGATGCAGTGCCTTAGACCGCTGCGCCACTTGGGAGGCCCGATAGCCGTGTCTTTTATTGTTGAATATGTGAAGTCCTTACCACAAAGACTCCTCTTGGTGCAGCCCCGGTGTTGCTGCTTGGCACGGGGTCACACACAGACTGGTAGTCAAAGGACTGCTTCCGGTTGTAAAAGGAGTTGTTGTAGAGAGCATGCATCAGGTAGGGGTCCACCTCACTGAAGAACATGCCAATCTGTGGAAGAGAGGAAACAGAATTATGCAACATGCCCCTAAGTCAAGGATAAACTGGGTTCAATAAAGCTTTGTAGTAACTGTCAGGACATGTCACCTTGTTCCAGTGATCCTTCTGATTGGACATGATCAGGAAACCACCGTCATCCACCAGGTAACAAAGAAGGTCCTGTATGGACAAGCGCAGATGGACAACCATGACGACATGAGACCCCAACTGTTAGTCTGTTTAACTGTCAACAATGTCTTAGTGATAGTAGCATTGTTCACAGTGGTGTAGGGATGCCTGGAGAAGTGAGTATACTCAAATCTAGCCCCCCCAAAAATCCCAAATGACCCTCCCTGTGCAAAGAATTATATGAGAAACATTGAAAAATTCACAGTCAGGCCAAACCAAAATGTATTGTGCAAGTAGGCTAATAATAGCCCTACCATTGAAACAGATACATCAGGCGGTCAACTGAGTCAATTAAGTCACACTTGTTTAATAGAAAAACAAGAACATTTGATGTTCCAAGTCCACAACAATGCTTAAACCACACCATGTGACAAATTTTGAGGTCTAGGGAAAATGTAGTTACCCTTTAATTCAAGTGCCAGGTACCTAGCACTGTTGTTTGGTTTGTGGTGTTTCTGTAGCATATGAGATGGAGTTTGTAAAACAAATGGCCACTGGATTGATGCAAATAATTATGATGTAATTCTGCCAGGTAGACATAGGCTAGTTAACATTTAATTGAGAAGGATTTTTGGAAAGCCTTTCCATCTACCAGAAGACAGTTTGTCAAACCTAGATGTGTTTCACCTGTCCTTGTGATTGTCTCCACCCCCCTCCAGGTGTCACCCATCTTCCCCTGTGTATTTACAGTTGAAGTCGGAAGTTTACATACACTTTTTCAACCACTCCAAAAATGTCTTGTTAAGAAACTATAGTTTTGGCAAGTCCGTTAGGACATCTACTTTGTGCAAGACAAGTCATTTTCCAACAATTGTTTACAGACAGATTATTTCTGTAATGGCTTTCTTCCTGGGAAGGAGAGGCGGACCAAAACGCAGCGTGGTTATATTTCACGTTTTTTAATAAGAAAACATGAACATAATACAAAACAATAAACGTGGCAAAACCGAAACAGCCCTATCTGGTGCAGCAAACACAAAGACAGGAAACAACCACCCACAAAACAGGCTACCTAAATATTGTTCCCAATCAGAGACAATGACTAACACCTGCCTCTGATTGAGAACCATATCAGGCCAAACATAGAAATAGACAAACTAGACACACAACATAGAATGCCCACCCAGCTCACGTCCTGACCACCACTAAAACAAGGAAAACACAGAAGAACTATGGTCAGAACGTGACAGTAACCCCCCCCCAAGGTGCGGACTCTGACCGCACAACCTAAACCTATAGGGGAGGATCTGGGTGGGCATCTGTCCACGGTGGCGGCTCTGGTGCTGGACGTGGACCTCACACCATCATAGTCTTTGTCCACCTCCTTAACGTCCCTTGAGTGGCGACCCTCACCGCCAACCTAGTAACCCTAACAAAGGGCCCCACTGGACTGAGGGGTGCATCATTACTGAGGAAGCTCAGGACTGAGAGATAGCTCAGGCAGATTGACGGATCTGCAGGATCCTGGCTGACTGGCGGCTCTGGCGGATCTGCAAGGTCCTGGCTGACTGGCGGCTCTGGAAGATCCTGGCTGACTGGCGGCTCTGGAAGATCCTGGCTGACTGGCGGCTCTGGAAGATCCTGGCTGTCTGACGAGCAGCTCTGGACAGGCGGGAGACTCCAGCAGCTCTGGACAGGCGGGAGACTCCAGCAGCTCTGGACAGGCGGGAGACTCCAGCAGCTCTGGACAGGCGGGAGACTCCAGCAGCTCTGGACAGGCGGGAGACTCCAGCAGCTCTGGACAGGCGGGAGACTCCAGCAGCTCTGGACAGGCGGGAGACTCCAGCAGCTCTGGACAGGCGGGAGAGTCCAGCAGCTCTGGACAGGCGGGAGACTCCAGCAGCTCTGGACAGGCGGGACGCACTGTAGGCCTGGTGCGTGGTGCCGGCACTGGTGGTACTGGGCCGAGGACACGCACCTCAGGGCGAGTGCGGGGAGGAGAAACAGGGAGTAGTGGGCTCTGGACACGCACAGGAAGCCTGGTGCGGGGGGCTGCCACCAGAGGGCTGGTGCGTGTAGGTGGCACTGGATAGACCGGACCGTGCAGGCGCACTGGAGCTCTTGAGCACCGAGCCTGCCCAACCTTACCTGGTTGAATGCTCCCGGTCGCTCTGTCAGTACGGCGAGGTGGAATAGCCCGCACTGGGCTGTGCAGGCGAACCAGGGACACCATGCGCAAGGCTGGTGCCATGTACGCCGGCCCAAGGAGACGCACTGGAGACCAGATGCGTAGAGCCGGCTTTATGGCACCTGGCTCGATACCCACTCTAGCCCGGCCGGCCGATACGAGGAGCTGGTATGTACCGCACCAGGCTATGCACCCGCACTGGGGACACTGTGCGCTCCACAGCATAACACGGTGCCTGCCCGGTCTCTCTCGCCCTCCGGTAAGCACAGGAAGTTGGCGCAGGTCTCCTACCTGGCTTCGCCATACTTCCTGTGTGCCCCATCCCCAATACATTTTTGGGGCTGCCTCTCGGGCTTCCTTGCCAGCCGTGTTCCATCGTATCGCCCGTTCCTATCTCCAGCTGCCTCTGCTCTCCTAGCTGCCTCCACCTGTTCCCATGGGAGCCGATCCTTTCCCGCCAGGATCTCCTCCCATGTGTAGCAACCCTTGCCTTCCAACACATCCTCCCATGTCCATTCCTCCTTGCGCTGCTCCTGCTGCCTGTCACCACACCGCTTGGTCCTGTTGTGGTGGGTGGTTCTGTAACGGCTTTCTTCCTGGGAAGGAGAGGCGGACCAAAACGCAGCGTGGTTATAGTTATACTTTTTAATAAGAAAACTCAACATGAACATAATACAAAACAATAAACTTGGCAAAACCGAAACAGCACTATCTGGTGCAGCAAACACAAAGACAGGAAACAACCACCCACAAAACCCAACACAAAACAGGCTACCTAAATATGGTTCCCAATCAGAGACAATGACTAACACCTGCCTCTGATTGAGAACCATATCAGGCCAAACATAGAAATAGACAAACTAGACACACAACATAGAATGCCCACCCAGCTCACGTCCTGACCAACCCTAAAACAAGGAAAACACAAAATAAATATGGTCAGAATGTGACAATTTCACGTATAATTAATTGTATCACAATTCCAGTGGGTCAGAAGTTTACATACACTATGTTGACTGTGCCTTTAAACAGCTTGGAAAATTCCAGAAAATGATGTCATAGCTTAAGAACCATCCTATTGGCTAATTGACATAATTTGAGTTAATTGGAGGTTTACCTGTGGATATTCAAGGCCTAGCTTCAAACTCAGTGCCTCTTTGCTTGACATCATGGGACAATCAAAAGAAATCAACCAAGAAATAAGAAAAAAAGTAGACCTGGTACTGAAGGTACCACGTTCATCTGTACAAACAATAGTACGCAAGTATAAACACCATGGACCGCTCAGGAAGGAGATGCTTTCTGTCTTCTCGAGATGAACATACTTTGGTGCGAAAAGTGCAAATCAATCCCAGAACAACAGCAAAGGATATTGTGAACATGCTGAGCAAACGGGTACAAAAGTATCTAAATCCACAGTAAAACGAGTCCTATATCGACATAACCTGAAAGGCTGCTCAGCAAGGAAGAAGCCACTTCTCCGAAACAACCATAGAAAAACAGACTGGATTGCAACTGCACATGGGAATAAGATCATACTTTTTGGAGAAATGTCCTCTGGTCTGATGAAACAAAAATAGAACTGTTTGGCCATAATGACCATCGTTATGTTTGGAGGAAAAAGGGGGAGGCCTGCAAGCCGAAGAAAACCATCACAACCGTGAAGCACAGGGGTGGCAGCATCATGTTGTGGGGGTGCTTTGCTGCAGGAGGGACTGGTGCACTTGACAAAATAGATGGCATCACGAGGAGGGAAAATGATGTGTATATATTGAAGGAACATCTCAAGACATCAGTCAGGAGGTTAAAGCTTGGTTGCAAACGGGTCTTCCGAATGGACAATGACCCCAAGCATACTTCCAAAGTTGTGGCAAAATGGCTTCAGGACAACAAAGTCAAGGTATTGGAGTGGCCATTGCAAAGCCCTGCCCTCAATCCCATAGAAAGCTTGTGGGCAGAATAGAAAAAGTGTGTGCGAGCAAGGAGGCCAACAAACCTGGCTGTTACACCAGCTCTGTCAGGAGGAATGGGCCAAAATTCACCCAACTTATTGTGGGAAGCTTGTGGAAGGCTACCCGAAACGTTTGACCCAAGCTAAACAATTTAAAAGCAATGCTACCAAATACTAATTGAGTGTATGTAAACTTCTGACCCACTGGGAATGTGATGAAAGAAATAAAAGCCTAAATAAATAATTTTCTCTACTATTATTCTGACATTTCACATTCTTAAAATGAAGTGGTGATCCTAACTGACCTAAGACAGGGAATCTTTACTCGTATTAAATGTCAGGAGTTGTGAAAAACAGAGTTTAAATGTATTTGACTAAGGTGTATGTAAACTTCCGACATCAACTCTATACCTGTTGCCAGTTCGTCTTGTTTGTCAAGTCAACCAGCCGTTTTTGTTCTCAGTTCCTGCTTTTCCCAGTCTCTCTTTTTCTTGCCCTCCTGGTTTTGACCCTTGCCTATCCTGACTCTGAGCCTGCCTGCCTGACCACTCTGCCTGCCCCTGACCCTGAGCCTGCCTGCCAACCTGTACCGTTGCCCCACCTCTGGATTATTGACCCCTGTTTACCCTGACCCTGAGCCTGCCTGCCGTCCGGTACCATTTCCCCACCTCTGGTTTACTGACCCCTGCCTGCCTTGACCTGTCTATTGCCTGCCCCTGTTGGAATATTAAACCATTGTCAATTCGATGTATCTGCATCTGGGTCTTACGTTGATTCCTGATAACCAAGGCCTATCATAAGCATCACTATCTATTAACTGTTCCTTAATGGTTTGAAACCTGGATGTTGGAGGCAATTATTTTAAGGCATTATCCTAGTCATATTATCAACCAATGATAGTTGTTGCATCTTTAGATCTCCCCTCTCAACATTTTTAAGGAATATTTCCATCTCTGTCCATGAAACCGATTGCATGTGTGGTGAGCATTTTAGAATGGTGTTTTCCAACAAATTGCATTTTGCAACATTCACACTGTTCTCGTGTGCACATTGCTGCATTGAAAATGTGAAGAAATAATAGTTAACCAACATTTTAAGCTAAACAGCATTATTAATTGATACGGCGTATACCTACACTACACTACTTTGATAAGCATCCTGGGCATTAAGAAGTGAGTATACGCAATGCCCACTGAAAAATAAATGGGTACTCGGCATATACCTGCGTATATCCTCCAACACACTACTGATTATTCTTTATCTTACTTCGCTGTTGGCTTCACAGTCCATCTCACAGCCACTGGTTGGTCCACACTGTCAAAAATAAATCATCATCAACGATAAGCAAAAAACACATTTCATATGCTTGTGTGTGGGTTTAATTCCTGCGTGTCCTTATGTTTGTTACCGTTTGTTGGACTTGGCGGTTGTCACTTGTTGGACTTGTTTGGTTGCTAGCCAGGATCTTGAATTTGTCCACCCAGGCCTCAAGGTCCAGCTTTACGCCAACCACTAGTCATACACAGAGGGAGAGACATTGAGATATACCCAAAGAAATTAGAGAGAAGGGGAGAGCGTATGATAGAGAGAGGAGAAAGAGAGAGAGAGAGATATTCCTCCTACCAGGAGAAATATATTTTCGTCCAAATTCCTACTTCAGACGTACTCTCTTAATTAGAACATGATAATAATCCTGCAGCAACAGGAAATGTGAATTAGTATGTGGATTATAATTAATGGACATTTTCGTAGGTATTGATATATTTTTCGTTAGTCTGAAAATACTAAATTGGAAATAACAAACTTTACAAGCCTTTTGACACCTCGAATACACTACAATTTACATTTCCTGCTGTGCAAGAAAGTTCTCTGCGACAACAAAGTGATCAAATTAAGATCCTAAATCCTGCAGTGGATTAACACATCATACTACTCCATACTAGCCCCCATTAGAGTAACTAACAGTACTACTCATCAGGCCTCTGTAAAGGACGTCACACTGCTTGCTTAGCAAGTACCACTTCCTCCCGGTTTGGCTAATATCTGCCTTGCCAGCACACGTGACCAGCCTCCTGAAATGTTTTACCAGTCGGCGCCACGCCAAAAGTTAGCTGTGCAGTGGTGCAAGTGGGGACACTTCAGGCTGAGGAAGTTTTACACATTTCCATGTGCTACACCTTCGACAATGCTAATGAACCCTTCACCTGCAGGTTTGATGGTTTTCCCTCCCACTGTGATCTCCACTGCAGTGCTGACCAGGATTCCTATGGTGTCGTTCTCTGGGTTCAGCAGCTCATCATTCACTTCATGGGAGAAGGAGAAGAATGAGGAGGCAGGAAGGGTTGGAGGGTTGGAGGAGAGATGGATGGAGGAAGGAAGGGAGGAGGGAGGGAGGAGGGTTGGGGAAGGATGGGGAAGGATGGAGGAGGGATGGAGGAGGAAGGAGGGAGGGAGGGACAGAGGAAGGGAGTCAATAACAATAAATCAACAGAACAGATCCCATAAAGACTTTAGTAGTACAGTAGTGTCTGGGTTGAGGTGAGACAGATGATGACTCACCGGTGCGATAAGGCGCTCTGAAGATGTAGCCCTTGTTGTCCAGACTGCGGCGGTAATAGCTGGCATTAAAAGGCTCAGGGTCCTCTTCCCAGGTCTCAGCAGCCCTGAGGATCAGCACAACATTAAAACTCACGGACAGAGCCAGGGACAGAAACGAATAAACTGTAAGGTATACTGGCAGATACCTTGGTCCTAGCTATCCTGGATATTTAATTCCGGTTTATATGTTTACAAGCAGAAAAAGTAATTTAGATACGTTTATGCACTTGACTTTGCACTTGACTTTGGTCCAATATTTGGGAGGCTTTACATGCACATCCAATGTACGCTAATACCTAAAACTTTGAAGAAAGGTTGGGTTTTAGATAAAGACTGGACTCACTTGTTGGGAAACACTCTTGTAATCCCTCCGTCTGTTGCAGCAAACACTGCCAGAAAGCCATAGCTGCAACACAGAACAGGAGAGTGAGAATACAGGAAGTACCCAGACACCAAATATAACACATAGTACACATGCAGCCCTCTACTCACGTGGTGAGGTCTTTGGTCTTCCACACCTTCTCCACCAGCTGTCTGATGATGCCAGTGTCGAGGATGAGGTTATGAAGGAGCAGGTTGTCACCTGGGTTAGACCACAGTGAGAAGGGGACATGCATTAATAGGCATTGTGATTGACAGCAAATTGTTGATTCTGACTGTGCATTTAAATACTGTGTAAAGCGGTCAAATGTAACATTACATCCCTACAAGTGGTGAGGTTACTGTAAAAAGAGGGAACTGGAGAGACGGAGGGACTCACATTGTTTGGAGTCAGGTGTCACCTTCTCCATGAGAGCGATGAAGTTGAGCAGGAACTCAGTGTTGTTGTTGGAGAGCTCTAGCTCGTTGCAGTATTCCCTGAGGACAGTCAGCGGCAGCATTTTTTTTTTGACCCAAGAACAGTTGAGAACAAACACACAACGTGTGTCTGGCTTCTCATATTCCCTGAGCAGGTCTATGGACAGCTCTTATTTACAATACCCAGATGCACATTCCCAAACACTCTCACAGCACACAAACCCGTAGAAACTCATACGCATGCATGTCCTGAGGCTGCCAGGATATTCAAACATGCCTACGAGACAGACTGTCAAGAGTGAAATATGGAGTGAAGGGCTGGTGAACGCCACACACTGGCAGCAGACAGAGTGAGTGTTCTTGTCAGTCTTTCAGCATGGAGCTGGGAGCTTTACAGGATGAAGGTCTGATCATGACAAAAAGAAAACATGCAAAGGGGGATTTCATTCACCTTTTATACACATTATACTGTAAATCTTTATTTACTTCAAGTAGGTATTCTCAAGATTACATACTGTATTCATACTGCAGTCACCAACACACCATGGAATATGCATACACACAAAACCATGCAGCACCAACTGGCGACATGCAAAGGATGTGAGGTAGCACAGGAATAGTTCTGGGGGCAGAGAGGGTAAGGTTTGGGATGGGAGGGGTTACTTTGGGGCAGGAGGCGAGAAGGATTGAATGCACTGAAATTCCCAAAAAGTAGACTATATAAATGATGTTGTGAGAAACGGTAAACAACAACAACACAAGTCTCGTCGGACTCCTAACTTTGTCAACAAAGAACGCACATAGTCAAATCATGATATGAGAAAACCCACAGCAATGACACTACAACAAAATGATCAACGGCACGGTCTTGACCACCACAGGAAAAGAAATGTGAGGTGTGACTGACAATAACAAATGACTAGTGGCTGAGGAGATTTCTTGGTGTGACGTTAAGTGTTGGGGGTTGAAGGAAGGTGGTGGAAGTGAACAACTGAGTAATGTTGTGGGCTGAAGGTGGTGGAGACACTACAGTGAGGACCATCAAAACAAATGGGAAGACAGCAAGCATTCACACAGGGCTACCTGGGAGCTATGAATACATGTCCTTCAGACTCAAAACTGTTTGGCAGCAGAGATTCAAAATCTGCAACAGAAAGGGGAAGATTATCTGGGAAGAGCCATGAGCCGAGCAGTGGGGGGTTCTGGGTACACAGCGGCTGTTCTTCAGGGGTGCAGGGAACGCGGAAGGGAGTTACCATAGCAACACCAAAGAGGAATCATGGGGGATACACCAGCGTTAGCCAATATGGTGCCTCAAATGCAACCTGACTCTGCCCAGCACTCACTTCTTTCTCATTTTCCACTTTAGTTTATTACCATTGAAAAATCATAACCAGATGAATCCAACCATTTTGATTTCAAGTTAATTGTTCTTTTTTTATGTCGGAGAACTGACTTCCATCACACACCATGAGGGGAAGTGAGTTCTCAGACAGATAAACCCATAATGCGTGCATTTCACAGGCAGGCATCAACATGGCCAACTATTGCATGGGGAGGTGGGTGGCGCAGGGGTCCCGATGGAAGTGGTCATCCCTCAGACTGGCAGGGGACACGACACCAAGAGACACACAATCAGGGGGAAATGCATTGCATTGTGAAGGGCATATCAAGGGGCAACTTGCTTTACCTCTAGTACACTAACCTTATTCATTTTCATTCAGATATAAAAGTTAGATGTATCTATGAGTCTCTTAATTAAACACTGTAATATATCTGCTTTTATCAGACATCTTTTACATTTTAGATCATCTCTATAGAGAAAGTAGATGACAAGAGAAAGTAGATGACAAGTAGATGATACATATACATATTTGAAAACGGATAAATTGACTGCAGTGCCCAGGTAGTGTTGCACCCACAATGCCGTGCACATCCGGGTCATGTTTTTTTGAGGAGGAGGTAGAGGGCCGTTTCCCCCAGCAGTCTGAGGACTGATGGGGGAGGAGGGAGACAAGCTGATGGAGACAGGGGTTACAGAGGGACGACACACGAGGCAGGCGCCACGGGGCGCTCTGCCACGTACCCAACAACATGAGAGGACCAGGGTGACCCACAGTGTGGCCCTAAAGAGATCCGTCAGCAGCACTAGCTGACACGGAGAGGGACAATATAGGTTGAGCTAACTAACACAGTCTGTTGTTCAGGTGTCAACTTCATTAAAGCTAACATGCTAATAACCTTAGTTATGCTAACATGGGGATTTAATCACCTGAGCTTAAACAGCTTGGCTACAATGCCGGTGGCCTTAGTCAAGCTAACATATTCATAGTCTAACTATTAAAAGTCATAATAATGTTGTAAATAGTTGATAAACTGTGGTGACATTCAGATGCACTATCATGTAGACCAATGAACTCAAATGGGACCAGCCTCAGTTATACTAATAAAACAATGGGGTTAACTTCAGTTTGTTTAACTACATTATAATGACAAACAATGCTTCATCATTACAGGTAGAGCTTTGCCTGCTCTAGTGGGAGGACAGTTAATATGGAAGATGTTATTTTGGAACCGATGGCGGCTCCCTCAACTCCTGTACACTGGTGTGAGAGTTAAGACATCCTTTCAGCTACAATGACATCGCGAGACAGCAGATAGATAGAGAGAGAGAGGGAGGAATAAAGAGATGGTAGAGAAATAGTGAGAGAAAGGGACACAGAGAGATGGAGAGAGGAGACAGAAGGAAAGAGAGAGAGATGGATAGTAAAGTGACACGACCAGTTTAGAGAGCTATCCACAGAGGGGAGGTGTAGAGAGGACAAAATACAGAGGTTTTAACAGAGAACGTGGATAATATCTGTCTTCTTTGGGTGTTTGAAGGTGTTGTGAGTGTGACTGAAGCACCAGAGACGTGGGGGTGAGGTTGGAGACTGGAGGAGCCATCTTGAGACAGATGGGGTCTGAGCTGCAGCAGGAGTGCGGGTGAGTGGGTGGGTGTTTGGGTGGGTGGAGAGTGAGGAGGAAGAGGAGGAAGAGGAGGGTCTTGAAGGCAAGATGGGCAGGAACAGAGGCAAGCAGGCTGGGACAGGTGAGGGTGGGGTCAGCGAGGGTGGGAGGAGGTTAAGAACGTAAGGGTAGGGAACGTGGACCAATATGGAGTATACTTGCCCTTGGTGTATTGCACTGTGTGGATCCATCAGAGAGGTAGTGAGCAAGAAAAGAAAGGTTTGGGGTAGGGGGAGGGAGGTCACAGACAATATTTTATTCAATTATTATTTGAATAAAAATATTGCTTTCTCAAAAGAAAGAAACCAATTAAGTCAAACAGACGAGAAAGAAAAGAAATGAAGAACAAACACCTTTTTTGCAAGAGCAAACAAGAAACTGAACAGAATGAGAAAAATAGGAAATCACAATGTCGAGAAACTGAAAGAAATAAGAAACGGTAAAGGACAAAACCGGCACGGTGAAAGTTAACCATGAAAACCCGAAATAGACGTAACAGAAAGAACCAGGAAAAAAGTGGAGCAACAGGGTCTGGAGAAAGAAAGCATGAGAGAGATAACAGGTGTCCCCATTCAGACCCACTAAACTCAAACTCCCACAGAGGAAGGAAGGACAGACCCTCATCATGGGCCATGAGAGTTTATCTACTGAATGATTCCAAAGCTGAATACAAAACAGCAACAAGGTACATATCTAGGAACTCAACAGGAAGACAACTCATTACAAATCATAACAAAAACTTAACAGAAAAGAGTGAAAAGCATGCCTGTTTTCACGGGTTTGGACACATAAAAAAAAAACATGTTTATGAACACATACGCTTCAGAATCATTGCTTGTTGGTGGAGAAGAGGCGAGAGCATTTGGCAAAGAAAATAAATAGCACAAGATCACCATTATTTTCACCTTAGTAACACAGTAAAACCACAGCTTTCACCTTTCTGCTAGTTCAGGTTTTTTCTTCAACAGTTGTGAAGAAAAAAAATCACCATAGTTAACAGCACAGTATGAAGACAAGAGGGTAGATAGAGGGGGCTGTAGATAAAGGAGGCTGTATAAGAAAAGGTTTCACTCCCAGTATATCCTTGTCACTGTCACAGGGAAGGAGAGGGGTGCAAGGAGAGAGAAGGAGAGGAGAGGAGAGGAGAGGGGGGGTATAGAGTGCTCCACTCTGATCGTCCCTACGATGGTGTTTGCCGGAGACCCAGGGAGGTCCCAGGGGGGTTCCCCTTGACTTAGTAAGGGGGGCGTAAGGTCATATTTGGGAGAGAGAGAAAAGAGAGAGAGAGAGTGGGCTGGTGTTGGGTGTCTCCCGGTACTTACACTGCACCTGCAGGATCTGGTCACTCAGGTTAGCCTTGATGTGGTTCTCACTGTATGTGGGCAGTACCAGCCCTAGACTGGAGTGGTGAGGCAGACACACAACCACATCAGAATCACATTATATCTGCCCTAATATATATACACACACACACACACACACACACACACACTCAAACACACACAAATACACACAGAGCCTTGAACAAACATGACATCATTCCCTAATTGGGAGGTGTGAACAACCTGCACTCACACAACAAAATAGGTTCAAATGTTCAAGCTTAATGACGTGCTTATAGAATTGAAGAGAGGGACATTGCTCAGAAACCAAACAGCTGGCTCCCAGCCAACATAGATGCAGTAAAAATCCTCATCAGGCATTTCTAGGACTATTGAATATCATCAAATGTCATTTGCAGTGTTGCTAGGAGGAAATATCATTATAATTCAACCTCAACCGTTCAACCTAGTTTTGGAGATTAATAAAATGAAAAAAGCATGCAGTTCATTTGTGTTTAGGATCCTACTAGTGTTCTTTGGCAAGAGAAAGGGGTGTCTTAATGTTGATTCAGGTGAATAATCCACTATGTAGACAGCAGGCACATTAATAACCTGAGTGTATTCTCTAAATGTACACACACCAGTGGTTGATGACTAATGCAGGAAAGCAAGTTTCTAGATCACAGGGTTATATACCTTATTCACAGGCTCAGTTCAAGGTCAGATGATGTCACTCCTATGGTCAGGTGAAAGTTGGATTTCACTCATACCTTCAGGTCCGATCTCCGTCTTACCGCCAGGGTCATAGTCATTAGCGCACACCGTTGCAAACCGTAACGAAACATTTTGTAACGGAAAATGTTTTGCAAACAAAACACGTTTTTTATTGGGCAAGTTCAGGTAGTCCCTCCCCGTTTCGTTTACGATCCAGATGAAGGCTGGTAGTTTAGCACTCACCTGTAATCTGTGCCCTCCACTGGTGTCCAGGTATATGTCCGCATGGCCTCATCAATGTACCTCTGAAATCAGACAACAACATCAGATCACCCTGATCAGCACCAGAATCACTTCCTCAAACACAACCTGGACTACAGTACAAGTTTGAATTTTTGTCATTACTCAGTTATTCTGGATGGTGCCAGTATGGATCATGGCTAAGCCTCATATATCTGGATGGTGTCCGTATGGATCATGGCTAAGCCTCATATATCTGGATGGTGCCCGTATGGATCATGGCTAAGCCTCATATATCTGGATGGTGCCAGTATAGATCATGGCTAAGCCTCATATATCTGGATGGTGCCCGTATTGATCATGGCTAAGCCTCATATATCTGGATGGTGCCAGTATAGATCATGGCTAAGCCTCATATATCTGGATGGTGCCCGTATGGATCATGGCTAAGCCTCATATATCTGGATGGTGCCAGTATTGATCATGGCTAAGCCTCATATATCTTGATGGTGCCAGTATGGATCATGGCTAAGCCTCATATATCTGGATGGTGCCCGTATTGATCATGGCTAAGCCTCATATATCTTGATGGTGCCAGTATGGATCATGGCTAAGCCTCATATATCTGGATGGTGCCCGTATTGATCATGGCTAAGCCTCATATATCTGGATGGTGCCCGTATGGATCATGGCTAAGCCTCATATATCTGGATGGTGCCCGTATTGATCATGGCTAAGCCTCATATATCTGGATGGTGCCCGTATTGATCATGGCTAAGCCTCATATATCTGGATGGTGCCCGTATTGATCATGGCTAAGCCTCATATATCTGGATGGTGCCCGTATTGATCATGGCTAAGCCTCATATATCTGGATGGTGCCCGTATTGATCATGGCTAAGCCTCATATATCTGGATGGTGCCCGTATTGATCATGGCTAAGCCTCATATATCTGGATGGTGCCCGTATTGATCATGGCTAAGCCTCATATATCTGGATGGTGCCCGTATGGATCATGGCTAAGCCTCATATATCTGGATGGTGCCCGTATGGATCATGGCTAAGCCTCATATATCTGGATGGTGCCCGTATTGATCATGGCTAAGCCTCATATATCTGGATGGTGCCCGTATGGATCATGGCTAAGCCTCATATATCTGGATGGTGCCCGTATGGATCATGGCTAAGCCTCATATATCTGGATGGTGCCCGTA
The DNA here is from genome assembly GCF_021184085.1 of Oncorhynchus gorbuscha. NCBI lineage: Eukaryota > Metazoa > Chordata > Actinopteri > Salmoniformes > Salmonidae > Oncorhynchus > Oncorhynchus gorbuscha. The sequence goes on along the minus strand of NC_060190.1, from coordinate 66,209,097 downwards.
TGGATCATGGCTAAGCCTCATATATCTGGATGGTGCCCGTATTGATCATGGCTAAGCCTCATATATCTGGATGGTGCCCGTATTGATCATGGCTAAGCCTCATATATCTGGATGGTGCCCGTATTTATCATGGCTGAGCCATATATTGATTACTTACCTCATCAACTGACTTAATGAGAGTCTTGATTTTCTTTTGCCCTGATTTGCCATCAATCATTTCTCGACGGATCTGAGGGAGAGAGAGAAACAGACAGAACAGGAGGAAGGCAAAAAAGAGATGGAGAGTTTCATATACTTTAGCGTTTTTTACAATCACTTTGGCACTAATTTCAGAACCTAGTGGTCATTTTTCAAAACTCTAGACACAAAACTCAAAACGGTCATCACTTGTAACACAGGCTGTCCAATGTTCAAAACATTGCGTTGTGCATTCATATCTTTAAAGAAACCTTGCACTTGCAGAGTCATTGGTTCAAATAACTAATTTATCATGAAATGCCATAGGAACATTCATTTAGATCACCCACACACAAGATACCGACAGTTTCACTGTGTAGTTGTTTGTTCAATCATTAAATATTGTAGTACAAAATATGTGATACATGTTTCATTATGCTACTACACGTAAATACATCACTGTAAAAGGACTAGCAGAGAGAATTATACAAACACAGTGGAATCATTGAACAAAATCTGAAATGTATTGATGAAATACAATATAATCACTCATAGGTTTCTTTGAGTCAAAGCAAAAACATCAACAGCAAAACATCAACTGCAGTGTTCCTCACCAGGCTTACTGTAAAAAGCAAAACAAAGGGTTGATTACTGTACTTCTAGATTTCTATCAACCCTGTGTTGTGGATTTGGCCATAGGTTCTCATCCACATCACAATGGATGTTTTCCTTGGCCAAACATCTTGGGAAGAATGTTCGGGCATGGCGAATCCAGGCCTGACACTGGTCTGCTGTGATGTCATTGCATGCGTCATCCATGGCCTGGAGAAGGGTGGCTTGTTCGTGAGGGAGCCTATCATATACCTTCCACCTCCATGTGGAGAAATATTCCTCAATCGTGTTAAGGAAAGGAGAGTATGGGGGTAAGTACAGGGTGGTAAATTGTGGATGGGCTTGAAATCATGCTTGCACCATTTGAGCATGGTGGAACCTGACATTATCCCACACAATGACATAGGTCATGCCATCAGCTCTAAAGACCTGATTTAGCCCATCAAGGAAGGTTACATTCGAACAGCGAATCATGTGGCTCCCTGCAGCTCAATATATAGAGTATATAGAGTAGAGAGCTTTAGATGTTGTTCGACCTAACATTAGAACGGGCAAGATGCGTAATCTAAGCAACTTTGACCGTGGTATGATTGTTGATGCCACACATGGTGATTCCAGCATCTCAGAAACAGCTGCCTTCCTGGGATTTTTACACACTACAGTCTCTAGAGTTTACAGAGAACGGTGAGATAAACAGAACACATTCAGTGAGCGGCAGTTATGTGGGAGAAAAAGACCTTGTTAATGAGAGAGGTCAGAGGAGAATGTCCAGACTCATTCAAGCTAACAGAAAGGCCACAAATGCTCAAATACCAGCTGTTTAAAACAGTGGTGTGCAGAAGGGCATCTCTTAACGTACAACACCATGAATAATTCAGGCTGTTGTGGAGGCAAAAGGGGGTCCTACCCAGTACTAGATACGAGTACCTAATAAAGTGAGTGTACAATAATGTCAAAACTGAAAACATTGTCTGGAAAAGTGGTACATGGGACCATAGAAACAGTGTCTGATAAAGAATGATGATGAAATATTACATCCATAGATAATATCGTCCAATTGGTTCATGTTCCACAGGAATTGGTGTCAATGGATCTCGTTATCCTGAAACTTTCATGATCTAAACATGGAATATTGTTTGTCAGTTTCCATAAAACTATGCATTAAGAGTAATGCAACAGTACCTTATCATTTTGAGCAGTTGTATCAATTGATAGTTAGATCATTGTAATGAAATGAATAGACAGTCATCTCAGATGTAATGTGTGAATTGCATTTTGAAATGGTAATACTTTGAAGTTAAGTTGTGTCATTTTGAACAGGTGATTTTAATTCAATGAACAAATGATATTAGCTTTATGTGTATTGTATCCAAGCAATTGGAAAAAGTGTTAGAGTTTTGAAAAATTTGCATTTTGATCATCGGTTGTGAGTTTTGTGTCTAGAGTTTTGAAAAATTAGCATTTTGATCATCGGTTGTGAGTTTTGTGTCTAGAGTTTTGAAAAATTAGCATTTTGATCATCGGTTGTGAGTTTTGTGTCTAGAGTTTTGAAAAATGACATCAAGGTTCCGAAATTAGTGCCAAAGGGATTGTAAAAAACTGTAACAACAATTAACTGTGACATTTGATTCAACGGTTTGGTCATTGAACCACTGTCACACAGCTGTAGTAACTATGACAATGTTAGAGATGTGTGGGTGTTTAGTTGTCTGTATTTACCTCCTCCTTTTTACTGTCCTCTAGCTCAGCATCCAGGAAGTCCAGGGTGACAGGTTCTCTGAAGTTAATGATCTGAGTGACAGACAGGCAGCCAATCAGACAGACGGAATAATACCAGTATCTGGGTAGAAAAGTCCAGAAAAAGTGAGAACAGAGGAATACTAATGATGTAGAAAAAGAGACAGGAGGAGTCAGGAGGAAAATCTGGGACATAGAAATAGAATGAAGTCTGTTCTATTCATTCTATTACTATGGTCTGGGTCCTACCTTAGGTTGCAGGATGGGATGCATAGAGGACAGTCTTGATCCTACCTTAGGTTGCAGGTTGGGGTGCAGGAGCAAATAGCCATTTTGGTCGATCGCAAAGGTGTATCCATTGGCTCCAAGCTGTAGGGAGAGAAACAAGACTTAGAACCACTGCTTCTGTGTTGTTTGTGTGTGTGTGTGTGTGTGTGTGTGTGCGTGCGTGTGTGTGTGTGTGTGTGTGTGTGTGTGTGTGTGTGTGTGTGTGTGTGTGTGTGTGTGTGTGTGTGTGTGTGTGTGTGTGTGTGTGTGTGTGTGTGTGTGTGTGTGTGTGTGTGTGTGTGTGTGTGTGTGTGTATGCATCTGTGTATGTGTGTGTGTGTGTGTGTGTGTGTGTGTGTGTGTGTGTGTGTGTGTGTGTGTGTGTGTGTGTGTGTGTGTGTGTGTGTGTGTGTGTGTGTGTGTGTGTGTCAGTGTGTGTTTGTGTGCGTCCGTGTATGTGTGTGTCTGTGTGTCTGTGTGTGTATGCATCTGTTTGTGTCTGTGTGTACCCTGTATGTTGGTGTCTTCCTCTTAATTTCGTTGATTGCAACATCCACCCCCATGACACCAAGGACAAGCTGCGTCTGTATAAAAACATTCCAGTTAATGGTTCCTGATCAACTATATGAGCATCTACACACACACACACACACACACACACACACACACACACACACACACACACACACACACACACACACACACACACACACACACACACACACACACACACACACACACACACACACACACACACACACACACACACACACACACACAGGGGCATTAGACTGACTGCTGAAAAGCTGTCCTCACCATCTGTGATTTATTACCATGTGTACATCTGATTAATCGATATCTACACCTTATGCCAGCTGATTAATGTATATTTACACCCTGGAACTGAATCAATTCGTCATACTGACATAGGATCTTAATTTTAGCCAGTTTGTTACAGCAGGAAAATAATCCTGCAGCAACAGGAAATGTGAATTATTATGTGGAATCTTTTGTAGGGGTTCATACATTTTTTGTAAGGCAAAATCAAGAAGGCAATTACAAACTTCAGAAGCCTTTTTCATCCCCCAAATACACTCGTTTTACATTTCCTGCATTACCAGGAAAGTTCTCCTGCGACAGGTGATCAGATTAAGATATTACATCTGTAGCAGCATCAAATGAAATCAAATGTTATTTGTCAGGTGCCGAATACAACAGGTGTTGCACTTACTGTGAAATGCTTACTTACAAATCCTTAACCAACAATGCAGTTCAAGAAATAGAAAAATAAACTAAAGTAAAACATAAAATAAAAAGTAACACAATAAAAAAACAATTATGTAAATTATCCAGGTGGCCATTTGATTAATTGTCCAGCAGTCTTATGGCTTGGGGGTAGAAGGTGTTAAGGAGCCTTTTGGACCTAGACATGGCACTCCAGTACTGCTTTCCGTGCGGTAGCAGGGAGAAGAGTCTATGAGTTGGGTGACTGGGCCTTCCTCTGACACCGCCTAGTATATAGGTCCTGGATGGCAAGAACCTTGGTGACCTACTCACTACCCTCTGTAGTGCCTTACGGTCAGATGCCGAGCAGTTGCCATACCAGGCACTGATGCAACCGGTCAGGATGCTCTCAATGGTGCAGATGTGGCAGATGTTTTGTTGCCTACCCTTACCACCTGGGGGCGGCCCATCAGGAAGTCCAGGATCCAGTTGCAAAGGGAGGTGTTTAGTCCCAGGGTACTTAGCTTAGTGATGATATTTGTGGGCACTATGGCGCTGTACTGTAGTCAATGACAGTATTCTCACATAGGTGTTCCTTTTGTCCAGGTGGGAAATGTCAGTGTGGAGTGCGTTTGAGATTGCGTCATCTGTGGATCTGTTGGGGCGGTATGCGAATTGAAGTGGGTCTAGGGTTTCCAGGATGATGGTGTTGATGTGAGCCATGACCAGCCTTTTAAAGCACTTCATGGCTACCGATATGAGTGCTACAGGGCGGTAGTCATTTAGGCAGGTTCAGTTGCTTTCTTGGGCACAGGGACTATGGTGGTCTGCTTGAAACATGTTGGCATTACAGACTCGGTTAGGGACTGGTTGAAAATGTCAGTGAAGACGCCAGTTGGTCCGCGTATGCTCTGAGTACACATCTTGGTAATCGGTCTGGCCCCGCAGCCTTGTGAATGTTGACTTGTTTAAAGGTTTTGCTCACATCGGCTACGGAGAGCGTTATCACACAGTCGTCCGGAACAGCTGGTGCTTTCATGCATGCTTCAGTGTTGCTTGCCTCGAAGCGAGCATAAAAGGCACTTAGCTCGTCTGGTAGGCTCGCGTCACTGGGCAGCTCGCGGTTTCCCATTGTAGTCCATAATAGTTTGCAAGCCCTGCCACATCCGACAAGCATCAGAGCCATTGTAGTAGGATCCAATCTTAGTCCTGTATTGATGCTTTACCTGTTTGATGGTTCGTCTGAGGGCATAGTGGGAGTTCTTATAAGCATCCGGATTAGTGTCCCGCTCCTTGAAGGCAGCTCTAGCCTTTAGCTCGGTACGGATGTTGCCTGTAATCCATGGCTTCTGGTTGGGATGTGTACAGTACCAGTCAAAAACCTTGGACCCACCTACTATTTTCAGGGTTTCTCTTTATTTTTACTATTTTCTACATTGTAGAATGATTGTGAAGACATCAAAACTATGAAATAACACATAGAATCATGCAGTAACAAAAAAAGTGTTAATTCATTCATTAAGGATCGTACCCTTTTTTTCTTCAATTTTTGCCTAAAAGGACATACCCAAATCTAACTGCCTGTAGATCAGGACCTGAAGGAAGGATATATGCTTGATACCATTTGAAAGGAAACCGTTTGAAGTCTGTGGAAATGTGAAATGAATGTAGGAGAATATAAGACATTAGATCTGGTAAAAGATACAAACCAAAGAACATGCGTTTAAAAAACAAACATGTTTCATCATCTTTGAAATGCAAGAGAAAGGACATAATATAATATTGCAGTTTGGGCACAATTTAACAGTGTGTGTGCAAAGTTTCAGATTGATCCAGTGAAGCATTATAACACTGAACAATATTTCGTAGCAAGTCTGCCCAAAAGTGCCTGATATAGAGAACATACAAAAATGTTATGGTAATGCAACATTAAAGTTTACACACTCCCAGGAATGGATAATTATCTTATACACTAACTTTCACACATCTAGATGGCCTGTGGGACCCCTCAGGATTACAAATCAGAGCAAGAACCTGAATGTAAGTACATTATTTACCTTCAGAGGTGTCTGTATCAAACCAGTTGCCGTGATAAAAGGTTTTTGTTGTTGTGCACTCAAACAAAAGCATGGTATTTTTTCACTGTTATAGCTACTGTAAATTGGACAGTGCAGTTAGATTAACACGAATTTAAGCTTTCTGCCCATATAAGACGTGCCTATGCCCTGGAAAATTTGCTGTTACTTACAACATCATGCTAATCACATTAGCGCATGTTAGCTCAACCGTCCAACGGTATAGGGACACCAATCCCGTAGAGGTTAAACAAATCAAAATCAAAATATATTTTATATTTGTGAGTCTTCAAAGTAGCTACCCTTTTCCTTGATGACAGCTTTGCACACTCTTCGCATTCTCTCAACCAGATACATGAGGTATTCACCTGGAATGCATTTCAATTAACAGGTATGCCTTGTTAAAAGTTAATTTGTGGAATTTCTTTCCTTAATGCGTTTGAGCCAATCAGTTGGGTTGTGATTAGATAGGGTTGGTATACAGAAGATAGCCTATTTTTGGTAAAAGACCAAGTCCATATTATGGCAAGAACAGCTCAAATAAGCAAAGAGAAATGACAGTCCATCATTACTTTAAGACATGGTCAGTCAATTTCAAGAACTTTGAAAGTTTCTTCAAGTGCAGTTGCAAAAACCATCAAGTGCTATGATGAAACTGGCTCTCATGAGGACCGCCACAGGAAAGGAAGACCCAGAGTTACCTCTGCTGCAGAGGATAAGTTCATTAAAGTTACCAGTCTCAGAAATTGGCAATTAACTGCACCTCAGACTGCAGCCCAAATAAATTCTTCACAGAGTTCAAGTAACAGACACATCTCAACATCAATTGTTCATAAGAGACTGTGTGAATCAGGCCTTCATGGTCAAATTTCTGCAAAGATACCACTACTAAAGGACACCAACAAGAAGAAGAGACTTGCTTGGGCCAAGAAACCCGAGCAATGGACATTAGATCAGTGGAAAACTGTGTCCTTTGGTCTGATGAGTCCAAATTTGAGATTTTTGGTTCTAACCGCTGTGTCTTTGTGAGACAAAAGGGGGTTACCCACTCGCCCATTAATTCTCGCAAGGCACCCCGGTCTCCGCCCTCTATATTTACGTATTTTCTTCATGCAAATGACAGGGATTTGGGCCTGGTCTCAGAGAAGCAGTATATCCTTTGTGTCGGACTCATAAAAAACAAATCTTTGTCCAGTTCGAGGTGAGTAATCGCTCTTCTGACATCCAGAAGCTCTTTTCGACCATAGGAGACAGTAGCAGCAACATTATGTACAAAATAAGTTACAAACAATGTGAAAAAAAACACACAAAATAGCACAGTTGTTAATAAGAGCCCGCAAAACGGCAGCCATCCCATCCGGCACCATTGTCCTAATGTTATGTGTGATTATCTCAAGAGTCAATATTTTCCATTTGATTTGAATAGTTGATTCAATGGGAGCTAACAAACAGAAGATGCACATGTACAGTACACTGAAGCTTGATTCACAATACAGGGAGCCAAACCAAACCGAGCTGTACTGGGCTGGCCTGGTGATGCATCCACCATAGTTGCTGGAATCATGCTTGAAAGAAAAAAAGTCAGCACTACCCAAGCTAGCACATTTGGTTCCTTGGAAGTTGTGGGAATGTACGTTTTTGGTTTCCCATTGGTTCTAGGAACTAAGCCATGAGTTTCCTGACCGGTAAAACAGAACGGAGGTGAAAATTTCACCTGTTCTGGGAACATACATTTTTAAGTTGCAGGGAGATTCTGAGAACCTTTTACTATGGTTCCCTGAAAGTTCTATAGTTTATTTGGAGGTTTTTGAATAACTTCCTTGAAACTTTCACTGAATGTTTCAATAAGAATTTTAAAAACACTGCTAGCTTAGTTGAACTGTTTTCAACTCCAAGCACAGATAAGACACATGGACATTCATTATAGGCATTAATCATGCAAACACATAAAAAAATATTAGTGAGATTCAAACCTACAATCTTCTGTTCTCTATCCACAGAATTAGTCCACTGGCCCACCACAATGTTTTTTAACAAAGCTTTTTAGTTGATTAAAAAAGACCCCATTTCTATTTAACTAGGCAAGTCAGTTATTAAGAACAAATTCTTATTTACAATGACAGCCTAGGAACAGTGGGTTAACTGCCTTCTTCAGAGGTAGAACAACATATTTTTACCTAGTCAGCTCAGGGATTCGATCTAGCAATCTTCTGGTTACTGGCCCAATGCTCTAACCACTAGGCTACCTGCCACCCCACAAGCATTCATTAGCATCAACTGAGGCCAATTAGTGGGCGTGGTCAACACACCGGAACACACTCAACAAGAGAGAGAGTGTTTTGTTGACACTGAAAACAGAATGTATCTCTTTTTAACATTGAATAAAATGTTTTATTTTATTTGACCCCCTTTTCATGGTATCCTATTGTTAGTAGTTACTATCTGGTCTCATCGCTACAACTCCTCTACAGGCTCGGGAGAGACGAAGGTCGAAAGCCATGCGTCCTCCCAAACACAACCCGCACTGCTTCTTAACACAGCTCGCATCCAACCCGGAAGCCAGCCGCACCATTGTGTTGGAGGAAACACCGTGCGACCTGGTTAGCGTGCACTGCGCCCGGCCCACCGCAGGAGTCGCTACTGCTCAATGAGACAAGGATATCCCCACCGGCCAAACCTGTAGGAAACATGCTGAAGTACTGAAATTCCCACAGAATAACATTGTTTCTTAACGTTCTCTGCACTAGTTGAGAACATTCCCAACGTCAAACCAGTTGGAGTGTTACCATGTTTGAACTTTTAGGAAACATTCTGTTAAAGTAATGAAATACCAAGAAAATAATGTTATTTTGTCAAGTTCCTTAAATGTGTTGAGAATGTTCCAGAGCCAAGCAATTATCCTGCACCATTCCCCGAATGTTGTGCGAAGGTTGTATGCTAAATAACCATTGGACAACCACGCTCTCACCAAGCTCTAAGAAAAATATGGTTCTCAAAGCTGCTGGGCCTGTTGCTACCTCAGGGGGTCAGTGTTGCCCTGCGGTCGGTCGGTGCACCAGGATGGTAGGATGCCATTAGACATGACTGATGGTCAACATTAGGGAGTTATAGACACAGAAGGGACTGTTGTGCAGTCAGGATTCCTGTTGTTTTAAAATGATGCAAATCAGTTTGCTCTGAAATGGGAAATCTGTATCTAAGTTATGGCTCAGTACCGATGCAATATCTGTTTATGTATTGATTCTTGTGTTCCTCAAAGAGCCACAGAAGACAGAAATACTTTTTCTAATGGCCCTGAGACCATTTGAAAATGAACTGTGCAATAACAAGTCTACTCATTTGTTAATCAGTGTAAACCCTGAGCTTCATGTTCCTGCCGATATTTACCTGAGAATTTGCATCAGCGGTGAGGTTGAAGACTGGCATGGTCCCAGTTATGACCAGACCCAGACCCTGAACACACAAACATCAACGTCTCAGTATATGGGACTTCAGAAGGTTGTGTTAGTATCTATATAATGTTTTAAACATTTTTATCACTTTCCTGATATCCAATTGGTAATTACAGTCTTGTCTCATCGCTGCAACTCCCGTATGGACTCGGCAAAGGTTGAGAGCCGTGCGTCTTCCGAAACACAACCCAACCAAGGCATACTGTTTCTTGACACAATGCCCACTTAACCCAGAAGCCAGCGTCACCAATCAGAGGAAACACTGTACACCTGGTGACCGTGTCAACAAGCACTGCACCCGCCCCCCCAAGGGAGTCACTAGTGCGCGATGGGACAAGGACATCCCTGCCGGCCAAACCCTCCCCAACACGGACGACACTGGGCCAATTGTGCGCCGCCCCATGGGTCTCCCGGTGGCAAACCCAGAATCCCTAGTGGCACAGCTAGCACTGCAGTGCCTTAGACCACTGCACCACTCAGGAGGCCTTATATAATGTTTTTTTAAACATAGCTATGTTATAGGTAGGACTCAAAGTAGAAGTTTGTAAGCAACTAATTCTAAAGGGTTTCCGTTCTACAGCAGGTGTAGAAGGGAAATGCCTACTTACAAGCCCTTAACCAACAATGCAGTTTTAAGAAAAAAAAGTGAAACAATGAAATAACAATAAAAAAGCTATATATAGCAATAATAGATAATAAACAAATAGATAATACAGTACATTACAGTAATGTACTGTAGCGTGACACTTGTGTAGCTACTCATCAGTGGGATAGTTTGTGGCTTACCAGAGCATCCTGGTAGACATTGGTCCATTGGACCTGCTTGGCCTTGGGCCCAGCCAGCACCATGGGCCGACCCAGCACATCCAGGTACTCCTGAGACAAGGAGGAGAACACACACATCAGAGAAATGACAAACACACACATACACCATATATTGCTTTATAAACTGGGTGGTTAGAGCCCTGAATTGATTGGCTGACAGCCGTAGTATATCAGACCGTATACCATATACTTACAAGTCATCTCACTGTCATATAAACCTGAGGGCCAACAGTAGAAGCAGCCCAGGCCTGAGAAGCAGTAAAGCCTGTGGACAGTCTTTAGACATTTAGGGCCATTATTCATCAATATGAAGCAGCTACGAAAAACACATTAGGAGTGTCAGAGGCACGTGGCACAAGCATGCCAATCTCCGACTGGCTCTCTGTGTTAACCACAGCAGTGTATAAACGCCTCTCTATGTTAACCACAGTAGTGTATAAACGCCTCTCTATGTTAACCACAGTAGTGTATAAACGCCTCTCTATGTTAACCACAGCAGTGTACAGTATAAACACCTCTCTGTGTTAACCACAGTAGTGTATAAACGCCTCTCTATGTTAACCACAGCAGTGTACAGTATAAACACCTCTCTGTGTTAACCACAGTAGTGTACAGTATAAACACCTCTCTATGTTAACCACAGCAGTGTATAAACGCCTCTCTATGTTAACCACAGCAGTGTATAAACACCTCTCTATGTTAACCACAGCAGTGTATAAACACCTCTCTATGTTAACCACAGCAGTGTATAAACGCCTCTCTATGTTAACCACAGCAGTGTACAGTATAAACACCTCTCTGTGTTAACCACAGTAGTGTACAGTATAAACACCTCTCTATGTTAACCACAGCAGTGTATACACGCCTCTCTATGTTAACCACAGTAGTGTATAAACACCTCTCTATGTTAACCACAGCAGTGTATAAACACCTCTCTGTGTTAACCACAGTAGTGTATAAACACCTCTCTATGTTAACCACAGCAGTGTATAAACACCTCTCTATGTTAACCACAGCAGTGTATAAACACCTCTCTATGTTAACCACAGCAGTGTATAAACACCTCTCTATGTTAACCACAGCAGTGTATAAACACCTCTCTGTGTTAACCACAGTAGTGTATAAACACCTCTCTATGTTAACCACAGCAGTGTATAAACACCTCTCTATGTTAACCACAGCAGTGTATAAACACCTCTCTATGTTAACCACAGCAGTGTATAAACACCTCTCTATGTTAACCACAGCAGTGTATAAACACCTCTCTGTGTTAACCACAGTAGTGTATAAACACCTCTCTATGTTAACCACAGCAGTGTATAAACACCTCTCTATGTTAACCACAGCAGTGTATAAACACCTCTCTATGTTAACCACAGCAGTGTATAAACACCTCTCTATGTTAACCACAGCAGTGTATAAACACCTCTCTATGTTAACCACAGCAGTGTATAAACACCTCTCTATGTTAACCACAGCAGTGTACAGTATAAACACCTCTCTGTGTTAACCACAGTAGTGTACAGTATAAACACCTCTCTATGTTAACCACAGCAGTGTATAAACGCCTCTCTATGTTAACCACAGCAGTGTACAGTATAAACACCTCTCTATGTTAACCACAGTAGTGTACAGTATAAACACCTCTCTATGTTAACCACAGTAGTGTACAGTATAAACACCTCTCTATGTTAACCACAGCAGTGTATAAACGCCTCTCTATGTTAACCACAGCAGTGTACAGTATAAACACCTCTCCGTGTTAACCACAGTAGTGTCTAAAACCTCTCTGTGTTAACCACAGTAGTGTATAAACGCCTCTCTATGTTAACCACAGCAGTGTATAAACGCCTCTCTATGTTAACCACAGTAGTGTACAGTATAAACACCTCTCTATGTTAACCACAGTAGTGTATAAACGCCTCTCTATGTTAACCACAGCAGTGTACAGTATAAACACCTCTCTATGTTAACCACAGTAGTGTACAGTATAAACACCTCTCTGTGTTAACCACAGCAGTGTATAAACGCCTCTCTATGTTAACCACAGCAGTGTATAAACACCTCTCTATGTTAACCACAGCAGTGTATAAACACCTCTCTGTGTTAACCACAGTAGTGTACATTATAAACACCTCTCTATGTTAACCACAGTGGTGTACAGTATAAACACCTCTCTATGTTAACCACAGTAGTGTACAGTATAAAAACCTCTCTGTGTTAACCACAGTAGTGTATAAAAACCTCTCTGTGTTAACCACAGTCGTGTCTAAAACCTCTCTGTGTTAACGACAGTACAGTATAAACACCTCTCTATGTTAACCACAGTAGTGTACAGTATAAACCTCTCTCTGTGTTAACCACAGTAGTGTACAGTATAAACCTCTCTGTGTTAACCACAGCAGTGTATAAAAAACCTCTCTGTGTTAACCACAGTAGTGCACAGTATAAACCTCTCTGTGTTAACCACAGTAGTGCACAGTATAAACCTCTCTGTGTTAACCACAGTAGTGTATAAACACCTCTCTGTGTTAACCACAGTAGTGTATAAACACCTCTCTATGTTAACCACAGCAGTGTACAGTATAAACACCTCTCTGTGTTAACCACAGTAGTGTACAGTATAAACACCTCTCTGTGTTAACCACAGTAGTGTATAAACACCTCTCTATGTTAACCACAGCAGTGTACAGTATAAACACCTCTCTGTGTTAACCACAGTAGTGTACAGTATAAAAACCTCTCTGTGTTAACCACAGTAGTGTATAAACACCTCTCTATGTTAACCACAGTAGTGTACAGTATAAACACCTCTCTATGTTAACCACAGCAGTGTATAAACACATCTCTATGTTAACCACAGTAGTGTACAGTATAAGCATCTCTCTGTGTTAACCACAGCAGTGTACAGTATATACACCTCTCTGTGTTAACCACAGTAGTGTACAGTATAAGCATCTCTCTGTGTTAACCACAGTAGTGTACAGTATAAACACCTCTCTGTGTTAACCACAGTAGTGTACAGTATAAAAACCTCTCTGTGTTAACCACAGTAGTGTATAAAAACCTCTCTGTGTTAACCACAGTAGTGTCTAAAACCTCTCTGTGTTAACCACAGTAGTGTACAGTATAAACACCTCTCTATGTTAACCACAGTAGTGTACAGTATAAACACCTCTATGTTAACCACAGTAGTGTACAGTATAAGCATCTCTCTGTGTTAACCACAGCAGTGTATAAACACCTCTCTGTGTTAACCACAGTAGTGTATAAAAACCTCTCTGTGTTAACCACAGCAGTGTACAGTATAAACACCTCTCTGTGTTAACCACAGTAGTGTACAGTATAAACACCTCTCTGTGTTAACCACAGTACAGTATATACACCTCTCTGTCACGAATATTACCGAAGGTGACTCCCCTTCTTGTTAGTTTTGTCTAATTGGTGACTCCCCTTCTTGTTAGTTTTGTCTAATTGGTAGCACCTGTTTCTAGTTTGGTTGTTAGGATAGGGTTATATATAGTCTGTTCAGCCCGCTTCTGTTTCGTGCGGGCTTGTTCGTCTGTTTTGTTGTTTGAGTGTATTTTTGTTGGCATTTGGGTTTCACGCTGTCCGGTTATATTTCTGTTCATTTGTTTTTCCACTTTTGTACATGTTATGTTTCCGGGACATTAAAGCGTGTTGTGCCTGACTCCACACCTCTTCACTCATTTACCGTAACAGAAGCCCGCACCACGATATGGAGTCAGCAGGAGCAGCGACCACTCCTCTTCCCACTATGGAGGAGAGAGTCCATCATCACACCTAGGATCAGCGATGGATCAGATGATGGAGAGGATGGATCGTTGGGAGAGGAATGTTTTCCCTACTACCCCACCGACCCTCCCACCAGCAACTCTACCATCTCCCCCATCTGGATCCAGTTCCAGCGCTCTGCACATGACGCCTCCGAGGAAATACGATGGAGCAGCGACGGGGTGCCAGGGATTCCTGCTGCAATTAGACCTCTACCTGGCCACCGTTCGGCCGGCCCCCTCGGAGGAGGAGAGAGTAGGGGTCCTCATCACCTGCCTGACCGGTAGAGCCCTGGAGTGGGCTAATGCGGTCTGGAACGGGCCCGACTCGACGAAGGACAACTACCCGGAGTTCATCCGCCGTTTCAGGGCCGTGTTCGATCACCCTCCAGAGGGTCGAGCGGCGGGTTAGAGATTGTTCCATCTTAGACAGGGAACGAGGAGCGCGCAGGACTTCACGCTGGAGTTCCGGACCTTGACTGCGGGAGCAGGGTGGAACGACAGGGCCCTGATAGACCATTACAGGTGTAGCCTGAGAGAGGACGTCCGTAGGGAGCTGGCCTGTCGGGATACTACACTTGGCCTGGATGGACTGATAGACCTGTCGATCCGGTTGGACCATTTGCTAGCTGCTCGTGGACGTTCTGAAAGGGTCCTGTCAGCTCTACCTCCTGATCCTCCTGCCCCTATCCCGATGGAGCTAGGAGGTACCGCGTCAAGGGAGATCAGAGGAGAAACTCCTCCTGTACCAGTTGTGGCCGGAGAGGGCACACGTCTGGTCGGTGCTGGAGGAATTCATCTGGGAATCATGAGGGCAGGCAGAACACTCATCGGTCACCCCAGGTGAGTAAGCACCACACTCTCCCAGAGTTTCCTGTTGGTCACATGTTCCTATTAATTTATTTGTTTCCTTAATTATTCTCCTTCTCTCCAGCATAAGGCACTGGTAGATTCAGGCGCAGCTGGAAACTTTATAGATCGCGGACTCGCTCAGAGGTTGAGGATTCCGTTAGTAAAAGTAGACCCCCCTTTTACCGTGCACTCTTTAGATAGTCGACCATTAGGGTCAGGGCTGGTGAAGAGAGCCACAATTTTGTTGGAGATGATTATGCAGGGGAATCACAAGGAGCGAATTAGTTTGTTCCTTATCGATTCACCTGCGTTTCCAGTTGTTCTGGGGATTACCTGGCTAGCTATTCATAATCCTACGATTTCGTGGAAACAGGGAACTCTACAGGGGTGGTCTGATGAGTGTTCAGGCAGGTGTGTAGGGGTTTCCATCGGTGCTACAACGGTGGAGAGTCCAGACCAGGTTTCCACCGTGCGCATTCCAGCTGAGTATGACGATTTGCTATCGTTTTCAGTAAAAAGAAAGCGACCCAATTACCACCCCATAGGCAGGGGGATTGCGTGATAAATCTCCAGGTTAACGCTGCACTCCCCAGGAGTCATGTGTATCCTTTGTCCCAGGAGGAGAAGGTGACTATGGAAACTTATATCACCGAGGCTCTGGGACAGGGGTACATTCAGCCCTCCATGTCACCTGTCTCTTTGAGTTTCTTTTTTTGTGAAGAAAAAAGATGGTGGTTTGCGTCCTGTACATGACCATCTGATCATTTATCACTCCAGTGTTAATCTGCAAAACTGTATTATTCGCCTACCTCCTCATGCCTTTTGCACACATTGTATATAGACTGCCCATTTTTTTTTCTTTTTTTTTTCTACTGTGTTATTGACTTGTTAATTGTTTATTCCATGTGTAACTCTGTGTTGTCTGTTCACACTGCTATGCTTTATCTTGGCCAGGTCGCAGTTGCAAATGAGAACTTGTTCTCAACTAGCCTACCTGGTTAAATAAAGGTGAAATAAAAATAAAATAAAAATAAAAAATAGAGGTCTAAATTCCATCACAGTGGGTTTTAGTTACCCACTACATTTACATTTACATTTAAGTCATTTAGCAGACGCTCTTATCCAGAGCGACTTACAAATTGGTGCATTCACCTTATGCATTCACCTTATGAATGCATAAGGTGAATGCATAAGGTGAATGCACCAATGACATTCTACCTCTCATTGCTATGGTAGTGGAATCATTTCATGGAGCGCAGTTCTTCACTAAACTGGATCTCTAAACTGGATCTCAGTAGTGCTTATAATTTGGTGCGTATTCGGGAGGGAGATGAGTGGAAAACTGCATTTAGCACTACGTCAGGCCATTATGAGTACCTCGTCATGCCATACGTTTTAAAGAATGCTCCAGCTATATTTCAATCCTTCGTGGATGAAATACTCAGAGACCTGCACGGACAGGGTGTAGTGGTGTATATTGACGATATTTTGATCTACTCCGCTACATGCACTGCGCATGTATCTCTTGTGCGCAAGGTTCTTAGACGACTGCTGGAGCATGACCTGTATGTGAAGGCGGAGAAATGTGAGTTTTCCAAACAATCAGTTTCCTTCCTGGGTTATCGCATTTCCAGCTCTGGTTTGGTAATGGAGGGTGACCGCGTTAAGGCCGTGCGTAATTGGCCGACTCCGACCACGGTAAAGGAGGTGCAGCGGTTCTTGGGATTTGCCAATTACTACCGGAGGTTTATCCGGGGTTTTGGTCAGGTAGCTGCCCCTATTACCTCACTGCTGAAGGGTGGGCCGGTGCGTTTACAGTGGTCAGCAGAGGCGAACGGAGCTTTTCATAAGTTGAAGGCGATGTTTACTAAGGCGCCGGTGTTGGCACATCCGGACCCTTCTTTGGCGTTTATAGTAGAGGTGGACGCATCCGAGGCTGGGGTTGGAGCGGTGCTCTCACAGCGTTCGGGTGTGCCACCGAAGCTCCGCCCCTGTGCCTTTTTTTCTAAGAAACTCGGGCCAGCAGAGCGAAATTATGATGTGGGGGATAGGGAGTTGTTGGCTATGGTTAAGGCCCTGAAGGTGTGGAGACACTGGCTTGAGGGGTCTAAGCACCCTTTCCTTATCTGGACTGACCATCGTAACCTGGAGTATATCCGATCAGCTAGGAGACTGAATCCTCGTCAGGCAAGGTGGGCCATGTTTTTGACCAGATTTCGTTTCACTATCTCGTATAGACCAGGTTCCCTCAACACTAAGGCTGACGCGCTGTCAAGACTCTATGACACTGAGGACAGGTCCATCGATCCTACTCCCATCATTCCGGCAGCTAAGCTGGTGGCACCGGTAGTATGGGATGTGGACACGGACATCGAGCGGGCGCTAAGGGGGGAACCTGTGCCTCCACAGTGTCCGGAGGGTCGTAGGTACGAGCCGCTGGCTGTCCGTGATCAATTGATTTGATGGGCTCATTGTCTACCCTCGTCAGGTCACCCAGGTATTTATAGGACAGTGAGAGGTCTTGAGAGGAAGTACTGGTGGCCCACTTTGAGGAGGCATGTGCGATTCTATGTTTCCTCCTGTTCGGTGTGCGCCCAGAGTAAGGCTCCTAGACACCTGCCAAGAGGTAAATTACAACCTCTTCCCGTTCCACAACGGCCGTGGACCCATCTTTCGGTGGATTTTCTTACTGACCTCCCCCCCTCTCAGGGTAACACTACTATCCTGGTCGTTGTGGATCGGTTCTCTAAGTCCTGCCGTCTTATCCCATTGCCCGGTCTCCCTACGGCCCTACAGACTGCGGAAGCTCTTTTCACCCATGTCTTCCGGCACTACGGGGTGCCCAAGGATATAGTTTCTGATCGGGGCCCCCAATTTATCTCCCGTGTTTGGAGGGCATTTATGGAACGTCTGGGGGTCTCAGTCAGCCTTACCTCAGGGTATCACCCGGAGAGTAATGGTCAGGTGGAGAGAGTTAACCAGGAGGTGGGTAGGTTTCTGCGGTCGTATTGCCAGGACCGGCCAGGGGAGTGGGCGAGATATATTCCCTGGGCAGAAATAGCCCAGAATTCACTAAGCCACTCCTCTACCAACATGTCACCATTTGAGTGCGTGTTGGGGTACCAGCCGGTCCTGGCACCGTGGCATCAGAGCCAGACTGAGGCTCCTGTGGTGGAGGAGTGGGTACAGCGCTCTAAGGAGACCTGGAGGGCAGTCCAAGAGTCATTACGCCAAGCGAGTATAAGGCAGAAGAAGAGCGCTGACCGTCACCGCAGTGAGGCCCCGTGTTTGCACCTGGGGACAGGGTCTGGCTCTCGACCCGAAACCTGCCTCTCCGCTTGCCCTGCCGGAAGATCGGTCCGCAGTATATAGGGCCATTTAAAGTCCTGAGGAGAATAAATGAAGTTTGTTATCGATTATTACTTCCTTCGTATTATCGTATTAACCCCTCATTTCATGTGTCTCTTCTCAGGCCGGTGGTAGCTGGTCCCATGCAGGAAAATGAGGTACCGGAGGTTCCTCCGCCCCCTCTGGACATCGAGGGGTCCCCGGCGTACAAGATACGAGCTATTCTGGACTTGAGACACCGGGTGAGAGGCTTGCAGTACCTCGTTGACTGGGAGGGGTACGGTCCGGAGGAGAGGTGCTGGGTTCCGGTGAGGGATATTCTAGACCCATCTATGTTGAGTGAATTCCATCGCCTCCGTCCGGATCGCCCAGCACCTCGGCCTCCGGGTCGTCCCCGAGGCCGGCGTCGGCGCGCTGCGGGAGCTGGGCGTCAGGAGGGGGGTAATGTCACGAATATTACCGAAGGTGACTCCCCTTCTTGTTCGGGTGGCGCTCGGCGGTCGTCGTCGCCGGTCTACTAGCTATCGCCGATCCGTTGTTCTGTGTTCGTTTAGTTTTGTCTAATTGGTAGCACCTGTTTCTAGTTTGGTTGTTAGGATAGGGTTATATATTGTCATGCAGGTGAAAGAGGACCCAAAAGCGACTTGGCGAAAACAGAGTCTTTAATCCAGTAAAGTAAATACAATCAAAAAAACACAACTTTCACTCGAAATGACGAGGACAAACTGGAGACTCGATCTTGAACAGCAGGTGAACAGCAGGTTGCCTCGGGAAGGCACTTGAACCAGACAGACTCAGACACCTGCTCACCACGCAGCATCTGAGGAAAACACGACACGACAGGGCGATACACAAACACAGCACGGTGAATTCTAGACAAGGAACCGACAGGACAGAAACGAATAACAAGGAGAGAAATAGGGACTCTAATCAGGGAAAAGGATCGGGAACAGGTGTGGGAAGGCTAAATGATGATTAGGGGAATAGGAACAGCTGGGAGCAGGAACGGAACGATAGAGAGAAGAGAGAGCGAGAGAGTGAGAGAGGGAGGGGGAGAGAGAGGGATAGAAAGAGGGAAAGAACCTAATAAGACCAGCAGAGGGAAACGAATAGAATGGGGAGCACAGGGACAAGACATGATAATAAATGACAAAACATGACAGTACCCCCCACTCACCGAGCGCCTCCTGGCGCACTCGAGGAGGAATCCTGGCGGCAACGGAGGAAATCATCAATGAGTGAACGGTCCAGCACGTCCCGAGACGGAACCCAACTCCTCTCCTCAGGACCGTAACCCTCCCAATCCACTAAGTATTGGTGACCCCGTCCCCGAGAACGCATGTCCATGATCTTATGTACCTTGTAAATAGGTGCGCTCTCGACAAGGACGGGAGGGGGGAGGGAAGACGAACGGGGTGCGAAGAAAGGGCTTAACACAGGAGACATGGAAGACAGGATGGACGCGACGAAGATGTCGCGGAAGAAGCAGTCGCACAGCGACAGGATTGACGACCTGGGAGACACGGAACGGACCAATGAACCGCGGAGTCAACTTACGAGAAGCTGTCGTAAGAGGAAGGTTGCGAGTGGAAAGCCACACTCTCTGGCCGCAACAATACCTTGGACTCTTAATCCTGCGTTTATTGGCGGCTCTCACAGTCTGTGCCCTGTAACGGCAAAGTGCAGACCTCACCCTCCTCCAGGTGCGCTCACAACGTTGGACAAACGCTTGAGCGGAGGGAACGCTGGACTCGGCAAGCTGGGATGAGAACAGAGGAGGCTGGTAACCCAGACTACTCTGAAACGGAGATAACCTGGTAGCAGACGAAGGAAGCGATTGTGAGCGTATTCTGCCCAGGGAGCTGTTCTGCCCAAGACGCAGGGTTTCTGAAAGAAAGGCTGCGTAGTATGCGACCAATCGTCTGATTGGCCCTCTCTGCTTGACCGTTAGACTGGGGATGAAACCCGGAAGAGAGACTGACGGACGCACCAATCAAACGACAGAACTCCCTCCAAAACTGTGACGTGAATTGCGGGCCTCTGTCTGAAACGGCGTCTAACGGGAGGCCATGAATTCTGAATACATTCTCGATAATGATTTGTGCCGTCTCCTTAGCGGAAGGAAGTTTAGCGAGGGGAATGAAATGTGCCGCCTTAGAGAACCTATCGACAACCGTAAGAATCACAGTCTTCCCCGCAGACAAAGGCAGACCGGTAATGAAGTCTAGGGCGATGTGAGACCATGGTCGAGAAGGAATGGGGAGCGGTCTGAGACGACCGGCAGGAGGAGAGTTACCCGACTTAGTCTGCGCGCAGTCCGAACAAGCAGCCACGAAACGGCGCGTGTCACGCTCCTGAGTCGGCCACCAAAATCGCTGGCGAATAGACGCAAGAGTGCCTCGAACACCGGGATGACCAGCTAACTTGGCAGAGTGAGCCCACTGAAGAACAGCCAGACGAGTGGAAACAGGAACGAAAAGGAGGTTACTAGGACAAGCGCGCGGCGACGCAGTGTGCGTGAGTGCTTGCTTAACCTGTCTTTCAATTCCCCAGACTGTCAACCCGACAACACGCCCATAAGGAAGAATCCCCTCGGGATCAGTAGAAGCCACAGAAGAACTAAACAGACGGGATAAGGCATCAGGCTTGGTGTTCTTGCTACCCGGACGGTAAGAAATCACAAACTCGAAACGAGCGAAAAACAACGCCCAACGAGCTTGACGGGCATTAAGTCGTTTGGCAGAACGGATGTACTCAAGGTTCTTATGGTCTGTCCAAACGACAAAAGGAACGGTCGCCCCCTCCAACCACTGTCGCCATTCGCCTAGGGCTAAGCGGATGGCGAGCAGTTCACGGTTACCCACATCATAGTTGCGCTCAGATGGCGACAGGCGATGAGAAAAATAAGCGCAAGGATGAACCTTATCGTCAGACTGGAAGCGCTGGGATAGAATGGCTCCCACGCCTACCTCTGAAGCGCCAACCTCGACAATGAATTGTCTAGTGACGTCAGGAGTAACGAGGATAGGAGCGGACGTAAAACGTTCTTTTAGAAGATCAAAAGCTCCGTGGGCGGAACCGGACCACTTAAAACACGTCTTGACAGAAGTAAGAGCTGTGAGAGGGGCAGCAACTTGACCGAAATTACGAATGAAACGCCGATAGAAATTAGCGAAACCTAAAAAGCGCTGCAACTCGACACGTGACCTTGGAACGGGCCAATCACTGACAGCTTGGACCTTAGCGGAATCCATCTGAATGCCTTCAGCGGAAATAACGGAACCGAGAAAAGTAACGGAGGAGACATGAAAAGAGCACTTCTCAGCCTTTACGTAGAGACAATTCTCTAAAAGGCGCTGTAGAACACGTCGAACGTGCTGAACATGAATCTCGAGTGACGGAGAAAAAATCAGGATATCGTCAAGATAGACAAAAACAAAGATGTTCAGCATGTCTCTCAGAACATCATTAACTAATGCCTGAAAAACAGCTGGCGCATTGGCGAGACCGAACGGCAGAACCCGGTACTCAAAATGCCCTAACGGAGTGTTAAACGCCGTTTTCCACTCGTCCCCCTCTCTGATGCGCACGAGATGGTAAGCGTTACGAAGGTCCAACTTAGTAAAGCACCTGGCTCCCTGCAGAATCTCGAAGGCTGATGACATAAGGGGAAGCGGATAACGATTCTTAACCGTTATGTCATTCAGCCCTCGATAATCCACGCAGGGGCGCAGAGTACCGTCCTTCTTCTTAACAAAAAGAACCCCGCCCCGGCCGGAGAGGAAGAAGGCACTATGGTACCGGCGTCAAGAGACACAGACAAATAATCCTCGAGAGCCTTACGTTCGGGAGCCGACAGAGAGTATAGTCTACCCCGAGGAGGAGTGGTCCCCGGAAGGAGATCAATACTACAATCATACGACCGGTGAGGAGGAAGGGAGTTGGCTCGGGACCGACTGAAGACCGTGCGCAGATCATGATATTCCTCCGGCACTCCTGTCAAATCGCCAGGTTCCTCCTGAGAAGTAGGGACAGAAGAAACGGGAGGGATGGCAGACATTAAACACTTCACATGACAAGAAACGTTCCAGGATAGGATAGAATTACTAGACCAATTAATAGAAGGATTATGACATACTAGCCAGGGATGACCCAAAACAACAGGTGTAAACGGTGAACGGAAAATCAAAAAAGAAATAGTCTCACTGTGGTTACCAGATACTGTGAGGGTTAAAGGTAGTGTCTCAAATCTGATACTGGGAAGATGACTACCATCTAAGGCGAACATGGGCGTAGGCTTCTCTAACTCTCTGAAAGGAATGTCATGTTTCCGAACCCATGCTTCGTCCATGAAACAACCCTCAGCCCCAGAGTCTATCAAGGCACTACATGTAGCACCCGAACCGGTCCAGCGTAGATGGACCGACAAAGTAGTACAGGATTTTGATGGAGAGACTTGAGTAGTTGCGCTCACCTGTAGCCCTCCGCTTACAGATGAGCTCTGGCTTTTACTGGACATGAATTAACAAAATGTCCAGCAACTCCGCAATAGAGGCACAGGCGGTTGGTGATCCTCCGTTCCCTCTCCTTAGTCGAGATGCGAATCCCTCCCAGCTGCATGGGCTCAGTCTCTGAGCCAGAGGAGGGAGATGGTTGCGATGCGGAGCAGGGAAACACCGTTGATGCGAGCTCTCTTCCACGAGCCCGGTGACGAAGATCTACCCGTCGTTCTATGCGGATGGCGAGAGCAATCAAAGAGTCCACATCTGAAGGAACCTCCCGGGAGAGAATCTCATCCTTAACCACTGCGTGGAGTCCCTCCAGAAAACGAGCGAGCAGCGCCGGCTCGTTCCACTCACTAGAGGCAGCAAGAGTGCGAAACTCAATAGAATAATCCGTTATGGACCGTTCACCTTGGCATAAGGAAGCCAGGGCCCTAGAAGCCTCCCTACCAAAACCTGAACGGTCAAAAACCCGAATCATCTCCTCTTTAAAGTTCTGGAACTTGTTAGAGCAATCAGCCCTTGCCTCCCAGATAGCTGTGCCCCATTCTCGAGCCCGGCCAGTAAGGAGTGAAATGACGTAAGCAACCCGAGCTCTCTCTCTAGAGTATGTGTTGGGTTGGAGAGAGAACACAATCTCACACTGCGTGAGAAAGGAGCGGCACTCAGTGGGCTGCCCGGAGTAGCAAGGTGGGTTATTAACCCTAGGTTCTGGAGGCTCGGCAGGCCAGGAAGTAACAGGTGGCACGAGACGTAGACTCTGGAACTGTCCAGAGAGGTCGGAAACCTGAGCGGCCAGGTTCTCCACGGCATGGCGAGCAGCAGACAATTCCTGCTCGTGTCTGCCGAGCATGGCTCCTTGGATCTCGACGGCAGTGTAACGAGCGTCTGAAGTCGCTGGGTCCATTCCTTGGTCGGTTCCTTCTGTCATGCAGGTGAAAGAGGACCCAAAAGCGACTTGGCGAAAACAGAGTCTTTAATCCAGTAAAGTAAATACAATCAAAAAACACAACTTTCACTCGAAATGACGAGGACAAACTGGAGACTCGATCTTGAACAGCAGGTGAACAGCAGGTTGCCTCGGGAAGGCACTTGAACCAGACAGACTCAGACACCTGCTCACCACGCAGCATCTGAGGAAAACACGACACGACAGGGCGATACACAAACACAGCACGGTGAATTCTAGACAAGGAACCGACAGGACAGAAACGAATAACAAGGAGAGAAATAGGGACTCTAATCAGGGAAAAGGATCGGGAACAGGTGTGGGAAGGCTAAATGATGATTAGGGGAATAGGAACAGCTGGGAGCAGGAACGGAACGATAGAGAGAAGAGAGAGCGAGAGAGTGAGAGAGGGAGGGGGAGAGAGAGGGATAGAAAGAGGGAAAGAACCTAATAAGACCAGCAGAGGGAAACGAATAGAATGGGGAGCACAGGGACAAGACATGATAATAAATGACAAAACATGACATATATAGTCTGTTCAGCCCGCTTCTGTTTCGTGCGGGCTTGTTCGTCTGTTTTGTTGTTTGAGTGTATTTTTGTTGGCATTTGGGTTTCACGCTGTCCGTTTATATTTCTGTTCATTTGTGTTTCCACTTTTGTACATGTTTTGTTTCCGGGACATTAAAGAGTGTTGTTTTTCCCACATCTTTTGCTCTCTGCGCCTGACTCCACACCTCTTCACTCATTTACCGTAACACTCTCTGTGTTAACCACAGTAGTGTACAGTATAAACACCTCTCTATGTTAACCACAGTAGTGTACAGTATAAGCATCTCTCTGTGTTAACCACAGTAGTGTACAGTATAAACACCTCTCTGTGTTAACCACAGTACAGTATAAACACCTCTCTGTGTTAACCACATTAGTGTACAGTATAAACACCTCTCTGTGTTAACCACAGTAGTGTACAGTATAAAAACCTCTTTGTGTTAACCACAGTACAGTATAAACACCTCTCTATGTTAACCACAGCAGTGTACAGTATAAACAGCTCTCTGTGTTAACCACAGTAGTGTATAAACACCTCTCTGTGTTAACCACAGTAGTGTATTAACACATCTCTATGTTAACCACAGTAGTGTACAGTATAAACACCTCTCTATGTTAACCACAGTAGTGTATAAAAACCTCTCTGTGTTAACCACAGTAGTGTATAAAAACCTCTCTGTGTTAACCGCAGTAGTGTATAAACACCTATCTATGTTAACCACAGCAGTGTACAGTATAAACACCTCTCTGTGTTAACCACAGTAGTGTACAGTATAAAAACCTCTCTGTGTTAACCACAGTAGTGTATAAACACCTCTCTATGTTAACCACAGTAGTGTACAGTATAAACACATCTCTATGTTAACCACAGTAGTGTATAAAACCTCTCTGTGTTAGCCACAGTACAGTATAAACACCTCTCTATGTTAACCACAGCAGTGTACAGTATAAACACCTCTCTGTGTTAACCACAGTAGTGTATAAACACCTCTCTGTGTTAACCACAGTAGTGTATAAACACCTCTCTATGTTAACCACAGTAGTGTACAGTATAAACACCTCTCTATGTTAACCACAGTAGTGTATAAAAACCTCTCTGTGTTAACCACAGTAGTGTACAGTATAAACACCTCTCTGTGTTAACCACAGTAGTGTACAGTATAAACACCTCTCTATGTTAACCACAGTAGTGTATAAACACCTCTCTGTGTTAACCACAGCAGTGTACAGTATAAACACCTCTCTGTGTTAACCACAGTAGTGTACAGTATTAACACCTCTCTGTGTTAACCACAGTAGTGTATAAACACATCTCTATGTTAACCACAGTAGTGTACAGTATAAGCATCTCTCTGTGTTAACCACAGTAGTCCACAGTATAAACCACAGCAGTAGGTTAATTTTATTGATTCAAAACGTCAAAGATGTTTTTGGAATCATTTATTGATCCATGGAATGCTGTTATTGGATATTGGGGGAAATCAGTGACTGTGTGACAGGGATCACAAAGCCCAAATCTGATAAGGAAACCTTCGGACCTTGGGAGTTTGATCCTAGATGTCAGTGGAACGTCTTAGTCCCTGCTGTTTCTGTTCAAATTGATCATCAGAAAACAACAGGCTTTGGTGACCGCTTAACCAACTCCAATATATCTCTATTGTGGGCGAGGAATTCAGGAGGATTCAATCCTAATCCAACTAAAGATCTAGGTAGTTAAACTGCGCTGATCACGTGTACTAAATAGGGAGTTAAAGAAAATTCACACTTGATCCAAAAATGTGGTCTAAGGCACTGTATGGAGGGTGTGACGAAATTGCGGAGCCTCTGGAGGCACGCAGAGGCCAAATCGAGCCCTGTACCGGGTTGCGGTGCTCCTCCCAAATGCAAAGGCTCCGTATAGCTCCGCATTGACATGATTGGTTGACGGTAGGTGAGGGAGGGAGGTCCTGTATAAACACAAACTCACTTCCTTGACAACTTCCTTCACAACAGCTCTGTGCTGCTCCACGAAGTGCAAGAAGTACTGTATGAATGCCCTGGATTCTGCTGACTGTATCACTGGAAATGTTGCAGGGCCCAATGCAGACGTCGGATTGACCATGCAGCGCCTTTTACTATGCAAAAGAGGTCTTATTCACATCGTCAGTAAATAATGCCCCTTTTACATAATGGTATATTCGATTATAGCACCACTCGAACCCTAACCATAACAGTCTATGTATCCATCTTACACTCAAGGAGGGTCGCCCAGTGTGAACACACACAGAACAGTGCTGTTTTAGTGTTGTGCCTTGTGACCGTTTGTTATTCATGGCCTGAACACTGAGGTGCTGACAGGCGTAACCTATTCTATTATCATCTCACTAAAACTCTCGTTTAACGCTCTCGCCACAGGGAGATATTTCATCAGGATGATGACAGGCATACCTTTTCACAGGATATAGGGGAAATGTTACACCTGACTAGAACAATTTAGCAAACATAAACGTCAGCCAGCAAAAAGGCTGAGGAGGTCCAAGGGAAACAGAGCCACAGGTAGGTAGAGGCCAGGGTCCAGGGTCCAGGGTCCAGGGTCCAGGGTCCAGGGGCCAGGGGCCAGGGGCCAGGGGCCAGGGTCCAGCGTCCAGGGTCCAGGGTCCAGGGTCCAGGGTCCAGGGTCGAAGGGCCAGGGTCGAGGGGCCAGGGGCCAGGGTCCAGGGTCCAGGGTCCAGGGTCCAGGGTCCAGCGTCCAGGGTCCAGGGTCCAGGGTCGAGGGGCCAGGGTCGAGGGGCCAGTGTCCAGGGTCCAGGGTCGAGGGGCCAGGGTCCAGGGTCCAAGGGCCAGGGTCGAGGGGCCAGGGGCCAGGGGCCAGCATCCAAGCTTACCGTTCTATGGGTTATTGCGTTGCTACAACCAGGGACTACTTTACATGCCTGGCCCAGGTCAACACACCAGCATCCTGTCTGTTTGTCCAGCTACACTGTGAAACACAGGCTGCATCAGCTATGTGTTACTAAGTACACTGTGAAACACAGGCTTTATCAGATATGTGTTACTAAGTACACTGCCACTCAGGCTGCATCAGCTATGGGTGTGGGGGGGGGTAGTGTAATGGAGGGACTAGAGGAGGGGTGGATTAGGCAACACAGCAGATCTGAAAGCCTCTCCCTGTGACTTCCTCTCTATTCTTCTAGAAGACAGAAGTGAGCTCTATCTCTCCCTGTGACTTCCTCTATATTCTTCCAGAAGACAGAAGTGAGCTCTATCTCTCCCTGTGACTTCCTCTCTATTCTTCTAGAAGACAGAAGTGAGCTCTATCTCTCCCTGTGACTTCCTCTCTATTCTTCCAGAAGACAGAAGTGAGCTCTATCTCTCCCTGTGACTTCCTCTCTATTCTTCTAGAAGACAGAAGTGAGCTCTATCTCTCCCTGTGACTTCCTCTCTATTCTGCTAGAAAACAGAAGTGAGCTCTATCTCTCCCTGTGACTTCCTCTCTATTCTTCCAGAAGACAGAAGTGAGCTCTATCTCTCCCTGTGACTTCCTCTCTATTCTTCCAGAAGACAGAAGTGAGCTCTATCTCTCCCTGTGACTTCATCCCTATTCTTCCAGAAGACAGAAGTGAGCTCTATCTCTCCCTGTGACTTCCTCTCTATTCTACTAGAAGACAGAAGTGAGCTCTATCTCTCCCTGTGACTTCCTCTCTATTGCTCTTTCCAAGCATTCTTGTGTCATTTTGTAATTGGAATATGTAAAGGCATTATCTACATGGGCATAATTATCTTTAAAGAGAGTAATGAACTCAACATGACCTAGAAAACACACCCTGAAGTTACAGTAAGGATTCACACAAATGCACACATACACACACTGAAGGAAGGATATATCACCTGCGTGTTAATTCTGATGGCTCCAATGGATGGAATCTCATAGTAGAATCCTGAAGATCAAAGTGAGAGAATCTGTTCAGTGGATACACAGTGATAATAACCAACAACATGGAGCTGTTCTGTTGTGGTGTGTATTGTAAAGGTAAAATTGCTATGCATATGTGAAATAACACAACAGCCCAGCGAAGTCTCATCATCTCAAGCTATTAGAGCAAATGTAGTGCTATGATTTTAACATGTCTCCTCAGCAGAATGCTGATTGTTCTCTATGGGGACATTGCATTTAGTACCCATTACGTGTTTTGGCCATTTTGTCATTTGCTGCAGATAGGTGTGTTTGTGTGTGTGGTGTGTGTGTGTGTGTGTGTGTGTGTGTGTGCGTGTGTGTGTGTGTGTGTGTGTGTGTGTGTGTGTGTGTGTGTGTGTGTGTGTGTGTGTGTGTGTGTGTGTGTGTGTGTGTGTGTGTGTGTGTGTGTGTGTGTGTGTGTGTGTGTGTGTGTGTGTGTGTGTGTGTGTGTGTGTGTGTGTGTGTGTGTACGCATGTACACACATGTGTGTGTGTACTGTGTGATTGATTTAAATTAAGATGCAATGGGGAAACAATTGGCCATTGACCTCCCGTCTCATCATCATTTTACTGCAGGATGTCAATGTAATGTGTGTTAGGGCTCATTGAGGATGCTGCTGATGTACCCCAGGCAGAACAGAACAGGACTGCTGATTAGGGATGGAGGAGAGGAGAGACACACTCACTCTGGGTCAATAACTGCAGCCGTTCCCCAAGTTATTAAAGCACAGAGTGTTTATACGAAGAGCCGCGAAATGGAGACAACATCCCCAGAATGTTAAGAGACAAGAATGCCTGGCGTTTTTAATCAATCAATCAATCACACACACACACACACACACACACACACACACACACACACACACACACACACACACACACACACACACACACACACACACACACACACACACACACACACACACACACAC